>NW_021641056.1:0-123285 GCF_900964775.1 Scleropages formosus | reverse complement strand
AACACTGGCGTGATTCTGTCGAGAGTTTTGCCATCGCCACCCACCACAAGTACCTCTGTTTCACTGGCATTTAGAGATGCAGAATTTTTTTTTTCCCTTTTTTTTTTTTAAAAAACTCATCCATAATTCTATACTGGTACAACAGTTAGCTGGAGACACCACGTGTGACGGATCATCAGGTTTAAACGATACATGTAGCTGCGTGCCATCGGCGTACGGATGGAAATTCACATTGTGCTTGCGAATCATGTCAGCCAATGGTAACATATAGAGCGAGAACAGTAATGGCCCCAACACAGAGCCCTGTGGCACACCATACTTGAACCACAGTTGAGATGGAGGGGCTGCAGTCGTCAGATTTTAGTACAAATTGCTCACGGTTAGCTAAATGCGAGTCAAACCCCTTCAGAAGGGTACCTCTTAGGCCAGCCGGGTTTTCAAGTCTACTCAGTAGGATGCTATGGTCTACAGTATCAAATGCGGCACTCAAGTCCGGTAACACAAGAATAAAGATCTGACCGGCATCGGAAGAGATGAGAATATCACCGAGAACATGCGTGAGCACCATTTCAGTGCCATGACTGGTGTGGAAACCAGACTGAAATTTTCACGTTTGTCATGGTGATTAAGATATTTCACAATTTGGGAAGCTACGATCTTTTCTAGAATTTTGGATAAAAACGGTGGACTGGAGATGGGCCTATAATACCATGGGTTATCACAGTCCGGATCGTTATTACAGTCCGTTTCTTTAGCGGGGAGGGGGGTCTAATAACGGCGATTTCAAAGGCTTTTGGAACACAGCCGTTCGGTAACGACGCATTCACAATGCTAACAAAAAAGGTCCCGCGAGCGCGGAAACTGCGGCTTTCCGTAACTTAGCGGGGACTGGGTCCAAAGGACAGGTAGTACCTTTCACGGAGCGAACTAGCGCGGTAATTTCCTCTACAGCTATTACGCCGAAGCTACCGAGGCGGTGCGGACAACTAATATTATCATTCCCAGAAGAGCTCATGCTGGCTAAGGCCGAGCTAGAGGGCACTATGGATTCGTGGATGTTCTCTAATCTCTTATCGAAGAGCAGCATAAATTCATCGTTAGTAATGGTTGCAGAAATGCACCGTTTACTATCTTTGTGTTTACCAGTTAAGCAAGCGATGGCATTAAACAGGAAGCGAGAGTTCTTCCGATTTTCATCAGTTAACCTTGCGGTAGTACTCGGATCCGGCGTGAGAAAGTGCTTTCTTTCTTTGTTTTTTTTTTTTCTTTCTTTTTTGAACTTATTAATCCATTTTCTTAGACAATCGGACCAGGCTGCGTGACAAACGTTTAGTTCACTCGAACGCCACCTACGCTCTAATTTACGACATTCTAACTTTATTGCACGAGTTGATTCGTTGAACCACGGTGAGTTTCTTACAGTTCGAATAAGTTTAGCTTTTGGTGGGGCTGCAGAGCCTTGGGCGAATTTTACCACTGAACTATAGCCGAAAGCCATTCGATCAGTATCTTTACTCGTTCCAGAATCTGAGCTTCCAATGTAATGAACAATTTTAGCAGTAGTGTTTTCATCAATATGAAAGACTAATAATAAGAGAGACTTAAAACTGTTAGCGAGAGTATCCGATGGCGCGTCTATATGAACATCGACATGGCCCATCGAGATAATTTTGTCACGAGTAATGACTGAATCGCTGATACGGTTACTGAGTTCCTCGAGAGAGAGAGAGAGAGAGGAGGAGTGCGGTCCAGGTGGACGGTAGAAAAAGGAACATAGGTATGTTGGGTTTTGACTTGAAATCTAGCTCTAGAACTTCAAACGAGGTGAGATTATCACGATTCCTCAGTGTTGTTTGCAATCTATTACTGCAAGGTGCGCCAACTCCACCTCCGCGACGCACAGAACGAGATTTCTGGAAATAATCATATCTGTCCGGAGCGGCTTCTGTTAGCGGAATCGCATCGGACCCGCCGAGCCAGGTTTCGGTAAGAAAGACTAGATCAGATTGGTAACTTAAGATTGTCGTTTACTGGAGCAGCTTCACTCGTCGGTGAACGAATATTTAACAGAGAGCATTGTATATCACAGTTTTGCCTCGCTGGCAAGCTGAGGGAATGTCTGTTTCAACGCATTTGAGGTTTCCGGTGCAAGCGCTCCTACCGCTGAGTCCAGTTAAACGCCGTGAGCTTGTGGCGGTTTGTATGCTTCGGCTGCACTTGGCGCTTTTATTCCAAGTCTTGAGGCCCTCGCTGGACAAGGCACAAGAAACCCCATCGCACGAGAAACGGCCACTGGTACCAGAATGAGTAACAGGCCCACCAATAGGCACAGCTGCTAAGGGAGATGACCCATGGCTGAGTCAGCCCCGCAGCTTTTGGGACAGAACAAACGAACCCCTCCAGTTGAGGTGTACGCCATCACGCGTGAGAAACCTGGGCCTCTCCCAGAAATCGTCCCCGTTATTAACACACGATATGCGATGAGAGCGGCACCACGTCTCCAAGCACCTGTTAAAGGACACCAGTCTGCTGTACACTATGTCCCCCATGAAGAGTCTGGGTAAAGGACCAGACACTACTAGATTATGACATTTCCCTCTGGTCTTATTACACACAGAAATAAAGCGGCTCTTTAACACCCCAGACCGACGATAACAAATATCATTACCACCAACCATTACTCACCCGAGTCTTCCAGAACGCGTGGCCTCCAGCCAGATGAAACGACTGCAGAGTCGATCGCTGGCCTTCGGGCCGACGAGCTCCGGTACCGAGTACGCTTGCGATGAGCGTGCTTGTGTTCGAGCACGGTGCTTGTTTCGCCACAGCGCTTTGCGGCAAAAAAAGCGGGAGGCTGCAACCCACGGACCGCTCAGCACGGGGGGCTTTCGCCTGCTCCGTCACCGGCCTGGGTTGTTTCACCTCTCCCCCGACGACGCGGTGCGCCGAGGCTCCCCGGGAGGCACCGTGTCGACGCTGACCGTCACCAGGACTCCCGTTGGCCATGGCGCACGCAAATACCGGAGCCCCCGCCTCAAGCAGCGCGGCAACCTCAGTCTCCCGTGCACCAACAAGTCCGGCTGGAAGTCCGCCCTCGGTATGGAGGGTTGCGCGGCGCCCGGCTGCTCGTGTACTTTTTCGTATTAAATGAGTGAATAAAAGAGCACCTCAAGCACCGGCCACTTCCAGGGCGTAGTCGGCAGGACTCGAACCTGCGCGGGGAGACCCCAATGGATTTCTAGCCCATCGCCTTAACCGCTCGGCCACGACTACCTGGGAAGCCGGGCGGCCCGGCCCCCCCCCGCCTCGCGGTTGATTCCGCCACCGGGCGCTAGCCGGAGACTTTCCGGAAAGCTGTCAGAAGTGGGACTCGAACCCACGCCTCCCATGGAGACTGCGACCTGAACGCAGCGCCTTAGACCGCTCGGCCATCCTGACGCGGCACGGCGGCCCTGCTCGCGCGGCTTGGGGAGGCTGACGCGCTCCCGGGGAGTGCTTTCGAGTGGCAGCGAGAAAGAGAAGGGCTGCCTGCCCGCAGCCGCCTCCTCGTTAGTATAGTGGCGAGTATCCCCGCCTGTCACGCGGGAGACCGGGGTTCGATTCCCCGACGGGGAGCGCGCGGGTCTTACCCTAGCCGCGTTTGCTACGCCGCCGTTAAGCCCGCAGGGGTCTGTTTCTTTTTTTTTTTTTTGCGCGCCTGTCCTTCGAGGGTCGCGGTGGCAATAAGGAGAGCAGGGGAGAGCGGACGTGCCTCTCCCTCGCAACTTCCTCCAGCTCAAGCCGGGCGATTCCCCAGCCCCTCCCAGGAGAACGGTGAGATGCCGCCTCTCCGGCGGGTCCTGGGCCGACCCCGGGGTCTCGTCCCGGTCGGCCGTGCCTGGTATAGCCCCAAAGGGGAGGCGCCCAAGGCACACCCTTAGCGGGCTCCCAGACCACCTCAACTGGCACCCCTCTCAACGTGGAGGAGTAGCGGCTTCTACTCCGAGTCCCTCCCGGATGGCCGAGCTCCTCGCCCTGTCGCGGGGAGTGAGTCCCACCACCCTGCGGCGAAAAGTCTCATTTCAGCCGCTTGTACCCGTGATCTCATTCTTTTCGCCCATCACCCAGAGTTCACGAGCTTGGTTGAGGGTAGGGACGTAGGCCGGCCGACCGGCGAATAGAGAGCTTCGCCTTACCGCTCCGCTCCCCGTTCGCCGCTACAGCCCGGCACGGCGACCGCATTGCTGCATCATCACCCTCGCCCGTGAATGAGACCCCAAGACGCTGAAACTCCTCCACCCGGGGCAAATGTTCTCCCCTCACCTGAAGGGGGGCATTGCCCTACTTTTCCGTGAGAGAGGCATGGACTCAGACTTGGAGGTGCCGATCCTCGTACCGACCGCGTCACGCTCGGCTGCGCACCGTTCCAGCGCGTGCCGGAGGCCTCCGTGAGACGCCGCCGAAAGGACGACGTCGTCCGCAAAAAAAAAAAAAAAAAAAAAAAGAGCGGAGGCATCACCCTCCGGCCCTCACGCAGAATGCCCTCCTCCTGACCTCGGCTGCGCCTCGATGCGCTTGCCCACGAAGACCACAAGCGGGAGCGGGGGGCAAGGCGCAAGCTCGGCGGAGTCCAGCAGCCCCACTGAACGGGCTTGACTTGATGCCGAGTGTGCGGACGCGGCAGTGTGTTACGGTGTGTTACGGAGGCCGATTGGCCCCGCAGCAGTGGGCCCGGCACCCCGTACTCCCGAAGCGCCTCCCGCGGAATTTCTCGGCGAACGCGGCCGTAGGCCTCCTCCAAGTCCACGGAACAAACACGCGTAGACCGGATTAGCGAACTCCCGTGGCCCCTCGGTTATCGGCGAGAGGGTAAAGAGCTGGTCCGCGGCTCCACGGCCCGGACGGAGCCCGCATTGCTCCTCGTCAATGTGAGGTTCAGCTGTCGGCCGGAGCCTCCTTTCCAGCACCCTGGCACGGACTTTCCCAGGGAGGCCGAGAAGTGCGACGGCCCGACGGCCGGAGCACGCTCTCCCGCCCCCTTTCTGAGAGACAGCGACCGCCTGCCCAGTTTGCCAATCCGAAAGGCACCGTCCCCGAGGTCCGTGCAACATTGCAGAGGCGTGTCAGCCATGACAGGCCCCACAACATCCAGGGCCCTAAGCGGTTCCGGGAAAATCTCGCCCGCCCCCACCCCGGTGCTTTGCCACTGTGGAGCTTTCCAGCTACCTCGGTGACTTCCACCAGGGAACTGGACCCCGATATGGCGATAAGGATAGGAATGGGGACAGGAATAAGGATGGGCTTAGGCTCAGAGAGAGGGTTGGGTTGAGGAAAGTGATAGGGATAGGTGTAGGGTTAGGTTTATAGGTCGGGTGAGGGTTACGGATAGGCATAAGGATAGGGATCGGTTTCGGGTCGAAAACGGTGACAGGGACAGGGATAGCCGCAAAGTGACCGCTTGTTCTGGGAAAGTGATTCGGATAGGCTTAGGGTTATGGGTAAGGATATGGATCGGGCGGTCCACGAGGGGCGGCCAGGGCTTCCACCAGGGCCCGGCGCTCTGCGAGCCGGACCGCTACGATCGCGTGCGGCGACTCCTGCTGCTGCTGCTGCTGCTGCTGCTGCTGCTGCTGCATCCACTGGAGAATGCGCTCCAGCCGGTCTCTGCCCGTCTCGCTGGCTCCCGGGTTTCGGCGCCACTGCAACAGACGAGGCAGGTGAGCACAGACGCGGCGCCCGTCCGTGAAGGGGTTTCGTTCCGTCACGGATCAGGGAGAAGGAAGGGGATGGAAAAGGGGGGATAGGGAACTGGTCGGGTGGGCTTCGTGCGGGTCAGGGGGGGGCTAGGGGCCTTGGGTCGGTCCGGGCGGCGTCGTCGCCGGGCTCGGGTTCGAATTCGCGCCCGTGCTCGTCTGCGTGGATCCGCTCTCCTCCTCCGTCTCCCTCCCTCACTGCTGGGCACCGGGGAAGAAGAAGAAGAAGAAGAAGAAGAAGAAGAAGAAGTAGGGGGTGCAATCAACCCCAGCTGCGGCTGCCTCGCCCCCCATCTCCGCCCCCCTCCCCCGGCCGCCTCGCCCCCCATCTCCGCCCCCCTCCCCCGGCCGCCTCTGCGTGCTACGCGTGCGTTTGTATGACGGGTGGTCAAAACAAACGCAGGCAAGCGGAATCGCGTTTCGAGGCGGAATGCCTGAGCGAACGTGTAAGAAGTCTTTAGTCTCGACTTGAGGACAGAAGCAGACGGGGCATTTCTGACGGTAACTGGCAAAGTATTCCACAGTGCAGGCGCTCAGTAACGAAAGGCACGGCCTCCTACCGAGGGCTCGTTGATCACAGGCACTTTAAGGTAACCTGCATCCAGTGAACAAAGGTATCGTCCTGGGATATGAGAATCAATAATCTCACAAAGGTATGCAGGAGCAATGCCATGTATTGCCATACGGGTCAAAAGCAGGATTTTATAATTAACCCTAAATGCGACCGGGAGCCAACGTAACGATTTAAGTGGCGGCGTCATACGATACGGTCGCACTGCCTAGTTCCGGTGACAGTTCTCGCAGCAGCATTTTGTACCGACTGTAGCCTGGACACAGTATCGCACGGACAGCTCGATAATAAAGCGCTACAGTAGTGCAGCCTGCTTGAAACGGAAGCACGGACCAGTTTCTCGGCATCCCAGCTGCATAGGAATCGCCGTAACTTAGCTATGTTTCTTAACTGAAGGAAGCGCGACTCAGTCAAAGCGCTTACATGAGATTCAAATGACAGCTTCCCAAATCCTTGACGCAATCCGTACGCTTCAAGCTAATAGCATTTGTTGTAAAGACTGGCGTGATTCTGTCGAGAGTTTTGCCATCGCCACCCACCACAAGTACCTCTGTTTCACTGGCATTTAGAGATGCAGAATTTTTTTTTTCCCCTTTTTTTTTTTTTTTTTTAAAAACTCATCCATAATTCTATACTGGTACAACAGTTAGCTGGAGACACCACGTGTGACGGATCATCAGGTTTAAACGATACATGTAGCTGCGTGCCATCGGCGTACGGATGGAAATTCACATTGTGCTTGCGAATCATGTCAGCCAATGGTAACATATAGAGCGAGAACAGTAATGGCCCCAACACAGAGCCCTGTGGCACACCATACTTGAACCACAGTTGAGATGGAGGGGCTGCAGTCGTCAGATTTTAGTACAAATTGCTCACGGTTAGCTAAATGCGAGTCAAACCCCTTCAGAAGGGTACCTCTTAGGCCAGCCGGGTTTTCAAGTCTACTCAGTAGGATGCTATGGTCTACAGTATCAAATGCGGCACTCAAGTCCGGTAACACAAGAATAAAGATCTGACCGGCATCGGAAGAGATGAGAATATCACCGAGAACATGCGTGAGCACCATTTCAGTGCCGTGACCGGTGTGGAAACCAGACTGAAATTTTTCGCGTTTGTCATGGTGATTAAGATATTTCACAATTTGGGAAGCTACGATCTTTTCTAGAATTTTGGATAAAAACGGTGGACTGGAGATGGGCCTATAATACCATGGGTTATCACAGTCCGGATCGTTATTACAGTCCGTTTCTTTAGCGGGGAGGGGGGTCTAATAACGGCGATTTCAAAGGCTTTTGGAACACAGCCGTTCGGTAACGACGCATTCACAATGCTAACAAAAAAGGTCCCGCGAGCGCGGAAACTGCGGCTTTCCGTAACTTAGCGGGGACTGGGTCCAAAGGACAGGTAGTACCTTTCACGGAGCGAACTAGCGCGGTAATTTCCTCTACAGCTATTACGCCGAAGCTACCGAGGCGGTGCGGACAACTAATATTATCATTCCCAGAAGAGCTCATGCTGGCTAAGGCCGAGCTAGAGGGCACTATGGATTCGTGGATGTTCTCTAATCTCTTATCGAAGAGCAGCATAAATTCATCGTTAGTAATGGTTGCAGAAATGCACCGTTTACTATCTTTGTGTTTACCAGTTAAGCAAGCGATGGCATTAAACAGGAAGCGAGAGTTCTTCCGATTTTCATCAGTTAACCTTGCGGTAGTACTCGGATCCGGCGTGAGAAAGTGCTTTCTTTCTTTGTTTTTTTTTTTTCTTTCTTTTTTGAACTTATTAATCCATTTTCTTAGACAATCGGACCAGGCTGCGTGACAAACGTTTAGTTCACTCGAACGCCACCTACGCTCTAATTTACGACATTCTAACTTTATTGCACGAGTTGATTCGTTGAACCACGGTGAGTTTCTTACAGTTCGAATAAGTTTAGCTTTTGGTGGGGCTGCAGAGCCTTGGGCGAATTTTACCACTGAACTATAGCCGAAAGCCATTCGATCAGTATCTTTACTCGTTCCAGAATCTGAGCTTCCAATGTAATGAACAATTTTAGCAGTAGTGTTTTCATCAATATGAAAGACTAATAATAAGAGAGACTTAAAACTGTTAGCGAGAGTATCCGATGGCGCGTCTATATGAACATCGACATGGCCCATCGAGATAATTTTGTCACGAGTAATGACTGAATCGCTGATACGGTTACTGAGTTCCTCGAGAGAGAGAGAGAGAGAGGAGGAGTGCGGTCCAGGTGGACGGTAGAAAAAGGAACATAGGTATGTTGGGTTTTGACTTGAAATCTAGCTCTAGAACTTCAAACGAGGTGAGATTATCACGATTCCTCAGTGTTGTTTGCAATCTATTACTGCAAGGTGCGCCAACTCCACCTCCGCGACGCACAGAACGAGATTTCTGGAAATAATCATATCTGTCCGGAGCGGCTTCTGTTAGCGGAATCGCATCGGACCCGCCGAGCCAGGTTTCGGTAAGAAAGACTAGATCAGATTGGTAACTTAAGATTGTCGTTTACTGGAGCAGCTTCACTCGTCGGTGAACGAATATTTAACAGAGAGCATTGTATATCACAGTTTTGCCTCGCTGGCAAGCTGAGGGAATGTCTGTTTCAACGCATTTGAGGTTTCCGGTGCAAGCGCTCCTACCGCTGAGTCCAGTTAAACGCCGTGAGCTTGTGGCGGTTTGTATGCTTCGGCTGCACTTGGCGCTTTTATTCCAAGTCTTGAGGCCCTCGCTGGACAAGGCACAAGAAACCCCATCGCGCGAGAAACGGCCACTGGTACCAGAATGAGTAACAGGCCCACCAATAGGCACAGCTGCTAAGGGAGATGACCCATGGCTGAGTCAGCCCCGCAGCTTTTGGGACAGAACAAACGAACCCCTCCAGTTGAGGTGTACGCCATCACGCGTGAGAAACCTGGGCCTCTCCCAGAAATCGTCCCCGTTATTAACACACGATATGCGATGAGAGCGGCACCACGTCTCCAAGCACCTGTTAAAGGACACCAGTCTGCTGTACGCTATGTCCCCCATGAAGAGTCTGGGTAAAGGACCAGACGCTATTAGATTATGACATTTCCCTCTGGCCTTATTACACACAGAAATAAAGCGGCTCTTTAACACCCCAGACCGACGATAACAAATATCATTACCACCAACCATTACTCACCCGAGTCTTCCAGAACGCGTGGCCTCCAGCCAGATGAAACGACTGCAGAGTCGATCGCTGGCCTTCGGGCCGACGAGCTCTGGTACCGAGTACGCTTGCGATGAGCGTGCTTGTGTTCGAGCACGGTGCTTGTTTCGCCACAGCGCTTTGCGGCAAAAAAAGCGGGAGGCTGCAACCCACGGACCGCTCAGCACGGGGGGCTTTCGCCTGCTCCGTCACCGGCCTGGGTTGTTTCACCTCTCCCCCGACGACGCGGTGCGCCGAGGCTCCCCGGGAGGCACCGTGTCGACGCTGACCGTCACCAGGACTCCCGTTGGCCATGGCGCACGCAAATACCGGAGCCCCCGCCTCAAGCAGCGCGGCAACCTCAGTCTCCCGTGCACCAACAAGTCCGGCTGGAAGTCCGCCCTCGGTATGGAGGGTTGCGCGGCGCCCGGCTGCTCGTGTACTTTTTCGTATTAAATGAGTGAATAAAAGAGCACCTCAAGCACCGGCCACTTCCAGGGCGTAGTCGGCAGGACTCGAACCTGCGCGGGGAGACCCCAATGGATTTCTAGCCCATCGCCTTAACCGCTCGGCCACGACTACCTGGGAAGCCGGGCGGCCCGGCCCCCCCCCGCCTCGCGGTTGATTCCGCCACCGGGCGCTAGCCGGAGACTTTCCGGAAAGCTGTCAGAAGTGGGACTCGAACCCACGCCTCCCATGGAGACTGCGACCTGAACGCAGCGCCTTAGACCGCTCGGCCATCCTGACGCGGCACGGCGGCCCTGCTCGCGCGGCTTGGGGAGGCTGACGCGCTCCCGGGGAGTGCTTTCGAGTGGCAGCGAGAAAGAGAAGGGCTGCCTGCCCGCAGCCGCCTCCTCGTTAGTATAGTGGCGAGTATCCCCGCCTGTCACGCGGGAGACCGGGGTTCGATTCCCCGACGGGGAGCTCGCGGGTCTTACCCTAGCCGCGTTTGCTACGCCGCCGTTAAGCCCGCAGGGGTCTGTTTCTTTTTTTTTTTTGCGCGCCTGTCCTTCGAGGGTCGCGGTGGCAATAAGGAGAGCAGGGGAGAGCGGACGTGCCTCTCCCTCGCAACTTCCTCCAGCTCAAGCCGGGCGATTCCCCAGCCCCTCCCAGGAGAACGGTGAGATGCCGCCTCTCCGGCGGGTCCTGGGCCGACCCCGGGGTCTCGTCCCGGTCGGCCGTGCCTGGTATAGCCCCAAAGGGGAGGCGCCCAAGGCACACCCTTAGCGGGCTCCCAGACCACCTCAACTGGCACCCCTCTCAACGTGGAGGAGTAGCGGCTTCTACTCCGAGTCCCTCCCGGATGGCCGAGCTCCTCGCCCTGTCGCGGGGAGTGAGTCCCACCACCCTGCGGCGAAAAGTCTCATTTCAGCCGCTTGTACCCGTGATCTCATTCTTTTCGCCCATCACCCAGAGTTCACGAGCTTGGTTGAGGGTAGGGACGTAGGCCGGCCGACCGGCGAATAGAGAGCTTCGCCTTACCGCTCCGCTCCCCGTTCGCCGCTACAGCCCGGCACGGCGACCGCATTGCTGCATCATCACCCTCGCCCGTGAATGAGACCCCAAGACGCTGAAACTCCTCCACCCGGGGCAAATGTTCTCCCCTCACCTGAAGGGGGGCATTGCCCTACTTTTCCGTGAGAGAGGCATGGACTCAGACTTGGAGGTGCCGATCCTCGTACCGACCGCGTCACGCTCGGCTGCGCACCGTTCCAGCGCGTGCCGGAGGCCTCCGTGAGACGCCGCCGAAAGGACGACGTCGTCCGCAAAAAAAAAAAAAAAAAAAAAAAGAGCGGAGGCATCACCCTCCGGCCCTCACGCAGAATGCCCTCCTCCTGACCTCGGCTGCGCCTCGATGCGCTTGCCCACGAAGACCACAAGCGGGAGCGGGGGGCAAGGCGCAAGCTCGGCGGAGTCCAGCAGCCCCACTGAACGGGCTTGACTTGATGCCGAGTGTGCGGACGCGGCAGTGTGTTACGGTGTGTTACGGAGGCCGATTGGCCCCGCAGCAGTGGGCCCGGCACCCCGTACTCCCGAAGCGCCTCCCGCGGAATTTCTCGGCGAACGCGGCCGTAGGCCTCCTCCAAGTCCACGGAACAAACACGCGTAGACCGGATTAGCGAACTCCCGTGGCCCCTCGGTTATCGGCGAGAGGGTAAAGAGCTGGTCCGCGGCTCCACGGCCCGGACGGAGCCCGCATTGCTCCTCGTCAATGTGAGGTTCAGCTGTCGGCCGGAGCCTCCTTTCCAGCACCCTGGCACGGACTTTCCCAGGGAGGCCGAGAAGTGCGACGGCCCGACGGCCGGAGCACGCTCTCCCGCCCCCTTTCTGAGAGACAGCGACCGCCTGCCCAGTTTGCCAATCCGAAAGGCACCGTCCCCGAGGTCCGTGCAACATTGCAGAGGCGTGTCAGCCATGACAGGCCCCACAACATCCAGGGCCCTAAGCGGTTCCGGGAAAATCTCGCCCGCCCCCACCCCGGTGCTTTGCCACTGTGGAGCTTTCCAGCTACCTCGGTGACTTCCACCAGGGAACTGGACCCCGATATGGCGATAAGGATAGGAATGGGGACAGGAATAAGGATGGGCTTAGGCTCAGAGAGAGGGTTGGGTTGAGGAAAGTGATAGGGATAGGTGTAGGGTTAGGTTTATAGGTCGGGTGAGGGTTACGGATAGGCATAAGGATAGGGATCGGTTTCGGGTCGAAAACGGTGACAGGGACAGGGATAGCCGCAAAGTGACCGCTTGTTCTGGGAAAGTGATTCGGATAGGCTTAGGGTTATGGGTAAGGATATGGATCGGGCGGTCCACGAGGGGCGGCCAGGGCTTCCACCAGGGCCCGGCGCTCTGCGAGCCGGACCGCTACGATCGCGTGCGGCGACTCCTGCTGCTGCTGCTGCTGCTGCTGCTGCTGCTGCTGCTGCATCCACTGGAGAATGCGCTCCAGCCGGTCTCTGCCCGTCTCGCTGGCTCCCGGGTTTCGGCGCCACTGCAACAGACGAGGCAGGTGAGCACAGACGCGGCGCCCGTCCGTGAAGGGGTTTCGTTCCGTCACGGATCAGGGAGAAGGAAGGGGATGGAAAAGGGGGGATAGGGAACTGGTCGGGTGGGCTTCGTGCGGGTCAGGGGGGGGCTAGGGGCCTTGGGTCGGTCCGGGCGGCGTCGTCGCCGGGCTCGGGCTCGAATTCGCGCCCGTGCTCGTCTGCGTGGATCCGCTCTCCTCCTCCGTCTCCCTCCCTCACTGCTGGGCACCGGGGAAGAAGAAGAAGAAGAAGAAGAAGAAGAAGAAGAAGTAGGGGGTGCAATCAACCCCAGCTGCGGCTGCCTCGCCCCCCATCTCCGCCCCCCTCCCCCGGCCGCCTCGCCCCCCATCTCCGCCCCCCTCCCCCGGCCGCCTCTGCGTGCTACGCGTGCGTTTGTATGACGGGTGGTCAAAACAAACGCAGGCAAGCGGAATCGCGTTTCGAGGCGGAATGCCTGAGCGAACGTGTAAGAAGTCTTTAGTCTCGACTTGAGGACAGAAGCAGACGGGGCATTTCTGACGGTAACTGGCAAAGTATTCCACAGTGCGGGCGCTCAGTAACGAAAGGCACGGCCTCCTACCGAGGGCTCGTTGATCACAGGCACTTTAAGGTAACCTGCATCCAGTGAACAAAGGTATCGCCCTGGGATATGAGAATCAATAATCTCACAAAGGTATGCAGGAGCAATGCCATGTATTGCCATACGGGTCAAAAGCAGGATTTTATAATTAACCCTAAATGCGACCGGGAGCCAACGTAACGATTTAAGTGGCGGCGTCATACGATACGGTCGCACTGCCTAGTTCCGGTGACAGTTCTCGCAGCAGCATTTTGTACCGACTGTAGCCTGGACACAGTATCGCACGGACAGCTCGATAATAAAGCGCTACAGTAGTGCAGCCTGCTTGAAACGGAAGCACGGACCAGTTTCTCGGCATCCCAGCTGCATAGGAATCGCCGTAACTTAGCTATGTTTCTTAACTGAAGGAAGCGCGACTCAGTCAAAGCGCTTACATGAGATTCAAATGACAGCTTCCCAAATCCTTGACGCAATCCGTACGCTTCAAGCTAATAGCATTTGTTGTAAAGACTGGCGTGATTCTGTCGAGAGTTTTGCCATCGCCACCCACCACAAGTACCTCTGTTTCACTGGCATTTAGAGATGCAGAATTTTTTTTTTTCCCCTTTTTTTTTTTTTTTTTTAAAAAACTCATCCATAATTCTATACTGGTACAACAGTTAGCTGGAGACACCACGTGTGACGGATCATCAGGTTTAAACGATACATGTAGCTGCGTGCCATCGGCGTACGGATGGAAATTCACATTGTGCTTGCGAATCATGTCAGCCAATGGTAACATATAGAGCGAGAACAGTAATGGCCCCAACACAGAGCCCTGTGGCACACCATACTTGAACCACAGTTGAGATGGAGGGGCTGCAGTCGTCAGATTTTAGTACAAATTGCTCACGGTTAGCTAAATGCGAGTCAAACCCCTTCAGAAGGGTACCTCTTAGGCCAGCCGGGTTTTCAAGTCTACTCAGTAGGATGCTATGGTCTACAGTATCAAATGCGGCACTCAAGTCCGGTAACACAAGAATAAAGATCTGACCGGCATCGGAAGAGATGAGAATATCACCGAGAACATGCGTGAGCACCATTTCAGTGCCGTGACCGGTGTGGAAACCAGACTGAAATTTTTCGCGTTTGTCATGGTGATTAAGATATTTCACAATTTGGGAAGCTACGATCTTTTCTAGAATTTTGGATAAAAACGGTGGACTGGAGATGGGCCTATAATACCATGGGTTATCACAGTCCGGATCGTTATTACAGTCCGTTTCTTTAGCGGGGAGGGGGGTCTAATAACGGCGATTTCAAAGGCTTTTGGAACACAGCCGTTCGGTAACGACGCATTCACAATGCTAACAAAAAAGGTCCCGCGAGCGCGGAAACTGCGGCTTTCCGTAACTTAGCGGGGACTGGGTCCAAAGGACAGGTAGTACCTTTCACGGAGCGAACTAGCGCGGTAATTTCCTCTACAGCTATTACGCCGAAGCTACCGAGGCGGTGCGGACAACTAATATTATCATTCCCAGAAGAGCTCATGCTGGCTAAGGCCGAGCTAGAGGGCACTATGGATTCGTGGATGTTCTCTAATCTCTTATCGAAGAGCAGCATAAATTCATCGTTAGTAATGGTTGCAGAAATGCACCGTTTACTATCTTTGTGTTTACCAGTTAAGCAAGCGATGGCATTAAACAGGAAGCGAGAGTTCTTCCGATTTTCATCAGTTAACCTTGCGGTAGTACTCGGATCCGGCGTGAGAAAGTGCTTTCTTTCTTTGTTTTTTTTTTTTCTTTCTTTTTTGAACTTATTAATCCATTTTCTTAGACAATCGGACCAGGCTGCGTGACAAACGTTTAGTTCACTCGAACGCCACCTACGCTCTAATTTACGACATTCTAACTTTATTGCACGAGTTGATTCGTTGAACCACGGTGAGTTTCTTACAGTTCGAATAAGTTTAGCTTTTGGTGGGGCTGCAGAGCCTTGGGCGAATTTTACCACTGAACTATAGCCGAAAGCCATTCGATCAGTATCTTTACTCGTTCCAGAATCTGAGCTTCCAATGTAATGAACAATTTTAGCAGTAGTGTTTTCATCAATATGAAAGACTAATAATAAGAGAGACTTAAAACTGTTAGCGAGAGTATCCGATGGCGCGTCTATATGAACATCGACATGGCCCATCGAGATAATTTTGTCACGAGTAATGACTGAATCGCTGATACGGTTACTGAGTTCCTCGAGAGAGAGAGAGAGAGGAGGAGTGCGGTCCAGGTGGACGGTAGAAAAAGGAACATAGGTATGTTGGGTTTTGACTTGAAATCTAGCTCTAGAACTTCAAACGAGGTGAGATTATCACGATTCCTCAGTGTTGTTTGCAATCTATTACTGCAAGGTGCGCCAACTCCACCTCCGCGACGCACAGAACGAGATTTCTGGAAATAATCATATCTGTCCGGAGCGGCTTCTGTTAGCGGAATCGCATCGGACCCGCCGAGCCAGGTTTCGGTAAGAAAGACTAGATCAGATTGGTAACTTAAGATTGTCGTTTACTGGAGCAGCTTCACTCGTCGGTGAACGAATATTTAACAGAGAGCATTGTATATCACAGTTTTGCCTCGCTGGCAAGCTGAGGGAATGTCTGTTTCAACGCATTTGAGGTTTCCGGTGCAAGCGCTCCTACCGCTGAGTCCAGTTAAACGCCGTGAGCTTGTGGCGGTTTGTATGCTTCGGCTGCACTTGGCGCTTTTATTCCAAGTCTTGAGGCCCTCGCTGGACAAGGCACAAGAAACCCCATCGCGCGAGAAACGGCCACTGGTACCAGAATGAGTAACAGGCCCACCAATAGGCACAGCTGCTAAGGGAGATGACCCATGGCTGAGTCAGCCCTGCAGCTTTTGGGACAGAACAAACGAACCCCTCCAGTTGAGGTGTACGCCATCACGCGTGAGAAACCTGGGCCTCTCCCAGAAATCGTCCCCGTTATTAACACACGATATGCGATGAGAGCGGCACCACGTCTCCAAGCACCTGTTAAAGGACACCAGTCTGCTGTACACTATGTCCCCCATGAAGAGTCTGGGTAAAGGACCAGACACTACTAGATTATGACATTTCCCTCTGGCCTTATTACACACAGAAATAAAGCGGCTCTTTAACACCCCAGACCGACGATAACAAATATCATTACCACCAACCATTACTCACCTGAGTCTTCCAGAACGCGTGGCCTCCAGCCAGATGAAACGACTGCAGAGTCGATCGCTGGCCTTCGGGCCGACGAGCTCTGGTACCGAGTACGCTTGCGATGAGCGTGCTTGTGTTCGAGCACGGTGCTTGTTTCGCCACAGCGCTTTGCGGCAAAAAAAGCGGGAGGCTGCAACCCACGGACCGCTCAGCACGGGGGGCTTTCGCCTGCTCCGTCACCGGCCTGGGTTGTTTCACCTCTCCCCCGACGACGCGGTGCGCCGAGGCTCCCCGGGAGGCACCGTGTCGACGCTGACCGTCACCAGGACTCCCGTTGGCCATGGCGCACGCAAATACCGGAGCCCCCGCCTCAAGCAGCGCGGCAACCTCAGTCTCCCGTGCACCAACAAGTCCGGCTGGAAGTCCGCCCTCGGTATGGAGGGTTGCGCGGCGCCCGGCTGCTCGTGTACTTTTTCCTATTAAATGAGTAAATAAAAGAGGGAAGGAAGAGCACCTCAAGCACCGGCCACTTGCAGGGCGTAGTAGGCAGGACTCAAATCTGCACGGGGAGACCCCAACGGATTTTGAGCTCATCGCCTTAACCGCTCGGCCACGACTACCTGGGAAACCGCATGTCGTCCCCCCCCCCCCCCCCGCCTTGTGGTTGATTCCGCCACCGCGGATGTCGGTCTCGGTGTAAAAGGTGTGTCCATGGGCGGCCTCTCATTTCCCGTTTCTCGCAAGCTCTTTAGCGCCTCAGCTAATTAGCGACTCTCCTCAGTCACACATCAGGGATCCGCGTCAACATCTCCACCCGTTCCCTTTTGTGCATTCATTCCATGCGCACGCGTACGCCTGCCCGCCCGCCCACGCGCCCTTCTTTCCCCGGTAAGCAGACGCTGCCCACATCCTCGCCCGCCTCCTTCTTCAAGCACATATCAAATTTTGTGGGCTAAGCGAGCCAGATGCAGCCTGCTTCCGTGCTGGAATTCCCTGTCGACCCTGCTACGTCTCCCCTTGCCTTTGAAGGGAGGGTCCACGTGTCGCTGAACAAATGCCAGCGCCTGGGAAAACCAGGTGCTGTAAGCTTTAATTTTTTTTTTTTTTTTTTTTCCTCTTCCCCTTTTAAATACCTCAGTGAAACCAAGGTGATGGCTGTGGGAGGAGGCCGCACACCCGTTCAAATCGACGGGGCAGCGGTGGAGAGGGCGGGCGGTTTTTAGTACCTGGGGCTCAACATCAGCGTGGCCAAAACGGCGCGGGAGCGCCTGTCCTTTCTCCGTAGGCCGAACAAGTTCGGCACGCCATCCCGGGTCCGGGCCAATTTCTACAGGGGCCCAGTCGAGAGCATCCTGACCGGCTGCATCGCTGGCCGGTATGGGAGCTGCTCAGCCCAGCATTGTGAGGAAGCGCAGAGGGCGGTGAAGTGGGCACAGCTCCTCGGTGGCTCTGAGCTTCCAAACATCCAGGACATCTACGCAGCCAGGTGCCTTAAGAAGGCCGGGGCTATCCTCAAGGAGCCCAGTCGTCCCGGTCACGCGCTGTTTTCTCTCCTGCCGTCCGCTAAACGTTGGCAGAGCATCTAGTCAAAATCAGACAGACTGCGGGACAGCGTCTATCTCCGGGCTGCTAGACGCCCGGACAGTCGAGCGGCATCCGAATCCAGCAACTCGTCCGGTCTTCGTGAAGTACTCTCGCCTCATAGTTATTGCTCTCACCGGATTTCGATTGCGCTGCACTTCGAGAACGTCAGGTTATTTGTAATCCTGAGGTATGTTCTTACAATTCTGGGGGTTTTTTTTCTCTTTTTTTTTCTTTTTTTTTTTTTTTGTTTTTTTCCGCATAAATCACCCTACCGCGCGCGGAAAAAAAGACGTTTCGTCGCAGCAACCACTGCTGGATGCTCTATTTATTCCTGTGAATTTGGTGACTAAACCTTTCGCTGACTGACTGACTGAGTGACTCGCGCCACCTGTGCTAAGGTGTCGGGGAAGGCCGCGTTGGCTCCTGCGCCGCCCGGAGGTCGGCGACTCGAGTCGTTCCGCTACGCGCGCCGTCTTCCTTCGACCGGGCGACAGGCCGCGAGCGCGACGGGGCGTTGCGCGGGAGAGGAACGAACTCCTGCCGAGGCAGCGTCACTGCGCCGTCTCCATCGCAGAGTGGCCCGGTCGACTGGCGCGAAGCGGCGCGCTTCCTTCAGAGGTCCCAAAGACGTTTGGTGAGAATCTCCAGCCAGGTGCGAATGCTACGGACGACACGGTTCCGGACAGCTTTCCCGAGGAAGGGGCGCGTGCGCGGCACGGCGCCGGGGCTCGTTGGTCTAGGGGTATGATTCTCGCTTTGGGAGCGAGAGGTCCCGGGTTCAAATCCCGGACGAGCCCCGCGGGCTCCCTGCCCGGCTGCGTCGGAGCCGAGCTGCGCCCGGGCAGGGCAGGGGCTCCCGGCTGAAAGGAGGAGTAGGAGGTGCCGGGCCAGCCCTCCCCTCCGTTGGCCGTGCTCCAGTCAAGGTCGGCAGCGGAGCCTGCTCCCTCGGGGGTGAACCAGCGGCTTCCTTCGGGCCGGAGGGAGGAGCGGCAGCTCCCGCGCGCCACTCTTCCGCGGGGTAGCGGTTTCCTCCGCCAAGGGAGAGCGTTACGTCCTCAAAGCGTGAAGCACTTTGCGACTGTCTCTGTCCAGCAAACGCTGCGACGCAAGACCGCCGCTTTGCGGAGGGGAGAAGGTGTCGAGGTGCGTGTGCCGGAGCCGGCTTTGTCCTTGTGCTCGTCCTGAATTTGCACACTTAAGCTTGCTCGCACTTCCCGCGGAGCGCAGGTGTGCCCGGCTAGCTCAGTCGGTAGAGCACGAGACTCTTAATCTCGGGGTCGTGGGTTCGAGCCCCACGCTGGGCGGGAAGGAGGTTCCCTTTTGCGCCGTGAGCCCTGCGACCTGGCACGGGAAAAGCGCGGCTTTCGCTCACTCTTCGGCGACCGGCGCCTCGCGGAATTTGCGGGGTTCCTTCGCAAGCGGAGGATCGCAGCGCGCTCCGCAGGGTCGCAAGAACCCGTCGACGCGCAGCCTTCCCGTGCGGAGTCGGGCGCGCCGCGAGGTCGCCTCCAGCTCGCAGGGAAACGAACGAGAGTGCGCGGACCACGTCGCCTCGAAGCGTCTCTGCCCGGCGGGCGGGCCGGCCAAGGGAAACGTTACGTTTGGAAGACGCCGGGCTTAAAAATAAATAAATAAATAAATAAATAAATAAATAGGTCAACAAATGAAGAAATGGCTCGGTACCACGCGGTGGCTCGAAAAGCAAAGTCGAGGGGGGCCGCGGGCGGGGCTCGTTGGTCTAGGGGCATGATTCTCGCTTAGGGTGCGAGAGGTCCCGGGTTCAAATCCCGGACGAGCCCCGCCCGCGCGGTCAGCCGAAGCTCGCGTCGCTGCCTGGGCCCGCTGCCCTTTTGCGTCTCGCCTACGGAGGACCCCCCGTTGCCACTGCCTTCTCGCGCCTGCACGAGGAAGGGTCATACGTGACGATGTCGGCCGCTGACTGCGGCTCAGCGGTCGCTCTGCAGTCCTTCGATCTGTCCCAATCCCCTGCTACTCGCAAAGCGGGCAACTGTCTTGACCTTGCGTTTTCCTGTGGCTCTCCCGTTCTCTCTGTCACGCCGCTGCATGTCTCTGACCACTTCTTCATTTCCTTTCAACCGTCCCTCACCGCTAACTCTTCGTCTCTTCCCTGCACCCGTTGTCGCCCTTCGCCGCAACTTAAAGTCTCTCTCACCTTCCTGCTTTGCCTCTGCTACTCTGGCCGCTCTCCCTTCTGCTCCACAATTCTCAGCTCTATCTACAGATGATGCCACTAACGCTTTCCTCTCTGCCCTGTCTTCCGCCCTCGACTCTCTCTGCCCTGTGTCTTCTAGAGCGGCACGCCCCATCGCTACCCCGTGGCTGTCCGATGCGTCACGTGCTAACAGGACCAAAGTGCGGGCGGCAGAGCGAAGATGGCGTAAGTCCAAAAGTCCGTCGGACCTCGATGCTTACCAGTCACTCTTAGCTGCTTTTCAGTCTGCTGTCTCTTCAGCTAAAACCTCCTTCTTCCGCAAACAAAATACACCCCGCACACTCTCTCTTTGCCACCTTCTCATCCCCTCTGTGTCCCCCGCCACCTCCTCCTCCTCCTCCTCGTCCTCCTCCCCCCTCTTCTCTCACCGCTGAAGACTTTGCTTTGTTCTCTCTGAGACAAAGTCGAAGCGATCGCTGGTAAATTCTCACCATCGACCTGCCCGGTTCGCGCTGGACCTCCCCGCAAAGCCGTCCTCTCCAACTTCAAGCCGCTCTCCGAATCTGAAGTCGCTGACCTCCTGATGTTGCGCCGAGCCACCGCCTGCTCGCTTGATCCGGTCCCGTCATCACTCCTTCAGAACATTTCCCCGCAACTCTCCTCCTTCATCTCCATCACTCTCCTCTGGCTGTTTCCCGGCTGCCTTCAAAAGTGCTCTATCTCATTTCGCCTCTGCTAAAGAAATCCTCCCGGGACCCCAGTCCGGTTCAAAATTACAGAGCGGTCTCTCTCCTCTCCCTCCTGTCCAAAAAAACCCTTGAGCGGGCAGCCTGTGATCAACTCAGCCGGAGCCATCTCCTTGATGGTTGTCAGTCTGGTTTCAAAGTTGGTCACTCCAGCGAGACCGCCCTCCCGGCGGTATCTGACGCTCTCCAAGCCGCTAGAGCTGCCGCCCTCTCCTCGGTCCTCATCCTCCTCGATCTGTCTGCGGCATTCGACGCCGTAAATCACCGGGTTCTACTCTCCCCTCTTAAGCGGCTCGGGATCACAGGTGCGGCACTCACGGGGTTTGAGCCCTACCTCTCTGACAGGTCCTATCAAGCGGTCTGGCGGAGCGCTCGTTCTTCTCCTCTGCCTCTCTCAACCGGTGTTCCGCAGGGCTCGGTATTGGGTCCTCTTCTTTTCTCCGTCTACACCCCCCCCCCCCCCCCCGCCCAACGGGTCCGGTCACGGCCTCCCGTGGTTTCAAATACCACCGCTATGCCGACGATACCCAGCTCTTCCTCTCCTTTCCGCCTGGTGCGTCACACACCTCCGTACGCATTGCTGCCTGCCTGTCGGACATCTCTTCACGGATGTATGATCACCGCCTCCAACTCAACCTCTCCAAAACAGAGATTCCTTACCCCTCAGCTGGCCTGCCCTCCTGTCACGACCTCTCGCTCAAACTGGGCGCCTCGCTCCTTTGCTGAGGGTCTGGGAGTTACGACTGATGCGAGCCTGTCATTCTCTCAGCATGTTGAAGCCACAAGCCGGTCCTGCAGACACGTCGTGCAAAAATGTTCCTAGGATCCGTCCCTACCTCACTAGTGACTCCGCCCAACTCCTTGTGCGGGCCATGCTGGCTTCCCGTCTGGACTACTGCAGCTCTCTTCTGTGCGGCCTTCCCGCTAATGCCGTCAAACCTCTGCAGCTTCTGCAGAATGCTGCTGCACGACTTGTGTTTGATTTGCCAAAGCGCTCCCATCTATCTCCTCTACTCGCCTCTCCGCGCTGGCCTCCTGTAGCTGCCCGTATCAGATTCAAAACCCTGGTCACTGTGTGCAAATGCATCATCAGTAGAACTGCTCCCGGCCATTTACAGGACTCGATCAACCGGCACACCCCAGCCGGGCCCCGTCGCTCATCTACTTCTGCTCGCTTGGTGGTCCCGCGCACGAAAGGCAAAGCTCGGAGGTTCTCGGTTCTGGGTCCGTTGTGGTGGCATGACCCTCCCCTGTCACTCAGGACCGCAGAAACTCCGTCTGTTCTCGAGAAGGCTCTGAAAACCCACCTCTTCCAGATCCACTTTGCCCAAGATCTCTTCAGACCATCCGTGGCGTAACCGTTCACGCATCGTAACTCCAGAAGCGTCCCCAGATGCAACCTTCATTCAGCCATTACGCTGGTAAAAATTGGCGTGGGTATCGGGATTTGCCTGTGTCCTATGCACCTACTTGAACGCCGAACCTCGGCGTAGCAAGTGGCAGGGAACAAACTAGGTTTGCTTGAGACTTTGACGTCTGCAGCTATGTCTCCTTCTCTCAACGTAATGCATAAATTGTGCTTTCGCTGAGATGTGCGTCGCTTTGAACAACAGCGCCTGCTAAAAGTGACACAACGGTCATCGGCCCGATCGCAGGTGCTGTTGAGACTGCATGGAGAGAAGAGGCTGACACCCCGGCGGCTTGGCGTCGGGACGACGAGCCCTTCCCCGAACATCAGTGAAACCAAGGCGATGGCTGTGGGAGGAGGCCGCACACCCGTTCAAATCGACGGGGCAGCGGTGGAGAGGGCGGGCGGTTTTTAGTACCTGGGGCTCAACATCAGCGTGGCCAAAACGGCGCGGGAGCGCCTGTCCTTTCTCCGTAGGCCGAACAAGTTCGGCACGCCATCCCGGGTCCGGGCCAATTTCTACAGGGGCCCAGTCGAGAGCATCCTGACCGGCTGCATCGCTGGCCGGTATGGGAGCTGCTCAGCCCAGCATTGTGAGGAAGCGCAGAGGGCGGTGAAGTGGGCACAGCTCCTCGGTGGCTCTGAGCTTCCAAACATCCAGGACATCTACGCAGCCAGGTGCCTTAAGAAGGCCGGGGCTATCCTCAAGGAGCCCAGTCGTCCCGGTCACGCGCTGTTTTCTCTCCTGCCGTCCGCTAAACGTTGGCAGAGCATCTAGTCAAAATCAGACAGACTGCGGGACAGCGTCTATCTCCGGGCTGCTAGACGCCCGGACAGTCGAGCGGCATCCGAATCCAGCAACTCGTCCGGTCTTCGTGAAGTACTCTCGCCTCATAGTTATTGCTCTCACCGGATTTCGATTGCGCTGCACTTCGAGAACGTCAGGTTATTTGTAATCCTGAGGTATGTTCTTACAATTCTGGGGGTTTTTTTTCTCTTTTTTTTTCCTCTTTTTTTTTTTGTTTTTTTTTCCGCATAAATCACCCTACCGCGCGCGGAAAAAAGACGTTTCGTCGCAGCAACCACTGCTGGATGCTCTATTTATTCCTGTGAATTTGGTGACTAAACCTTTCGCTGACTGACTGACTGACTGACTGAGTGACTCGCGCCACCTGTGCTAAGGTGTCGGGGAAGGCCGCGTTGGCTCCTGCGCCGCCCGGAGGTCGGCGACTCGAGTCGTTCCGCTACGCGCGCCGTTTCCAGCACCCTGGCACGGACTTTCCCAGGGAGGCCGAGAAGTGCGACGGCCCGACGGCCGGAGCACGCTCTCCCGCCCCCTTTCTGAGAGACAGCGACCGCCTGCCCAGTTTGCCAATCCGAAAGGCACCGTCCCCGAGGTCCGTGCAACATTGCAGAGGCGTGTCAGCCATGACAGGCCCCACAACATCCAGGGCCCTAAGCGGTTCCGGGAAAATCTCGCCCGCCCCCACCCCGGTGCTTTGCCACTGTGGAGCTTTCCAGCTACCTCGGTGACTTCCACCAGGGAACTGGACCCCGATATGGCGATAAGGATAGGAATGGGGACAGGAATAAGGATGGGCTTAGGCTCAGAGAGAGGGTTGGGTTGAGGAAAGTGATAGGGATAGGTGTAGGGTTAGGTTTATAGGTCGGGTGAGGGTTACGGATAGGCATAAGGATAGGGATCGGTTTCGGGTCGAAAACGGTGACAGGGACAGGGATAGCCGCAAAGTGACCGCTTGTTCTGGGAAAGTGATTCGGATAGGCTTAGGGTTATGGGTAAGGATATGGATCGGGCGGTCCACGAGGGGCGGCCAGGGCTTCCACCAGGGCCCGGCGCTCTGCGAGCCGGACCGCTACGATCGCGTGCGGCGACTCCTGCTGCTGCTGCTGCTGCTGCTGCTGCTGCTGCTGCATCCACTGGAGAATGCGCTCCAGCCGGTCTCTGCCCGTCTCGCTGGCTCCCGGGTTTCGGCGCCACTGCAACAGACGAGGCAGGTGAGCACAGACGCGGCGCCCGTCCGTGAAGGGGTTTCGTTCCGTCACGGATCAGGGAGAAGGAAGGGGATGGAAAAGGGGGGATAGGGAACTGGTCGGGTGGGCTTCGTGCGGGTCAGGGGGGGGCTAGGGGCCTTGGGTCGGTCCGGGCGGCGTCGTCGCCGGGCTCGGGCTCGAATTCGCGCCCGTGCTCGTCTGCGTGGATCCGCTCTCCTCCTCCGTCTCCCTCCCTCACTGCTGGGCACCGGGGAAGAAGAAGAAGAAGAAGAAGAAGAAGAAGAAGAAGTAGGGGGTGCAATCAACCCCAGCTGCGGCTGCCTCGCCCCCCATCTCCGCCCCCCTCCCCCGGCCGCCTCGCCCCCCATCTCCGCCCCCCTCCCCCGGCCGCCTCTGCGTGCTACGCGTGCGTTTGTATGACGGGTGGTCAAAACAAACGCAGGCAAGCGGAATCGCGTTTCGAGGCGGAATGCCTGAGCGAACGTGTAAGAAGTCTTTAGTCTCGACTTGAGGACAGAAGCAGACGGGGCATTTCTGACGGTAACTGGCAAAGTATTCCACAGTGCGGGCGCTCAGTAACGAAAGGCACGGCCTCCTACCGAGGGCTCGTTGATCACAGGCACTTTAAGGTAACCTGCATCCAGTGAACAAAGGTATCGCCCTGGGATATGAGAATCAATAATCTCACAAAGGTATGCAGGAGCAATGCCATGTATTGCCATACGGGTCAAAAGCAGGATTTTATAATTAACCCTAAATGCGACCGGGAGCCAACGTAACGATTTAAGTGGCGGCGTCATACGATACGGTCGCACTGCCTAGTTCCGGTGACAGTTCTCGCAGCAGCATTTTGTACCGACTGTAGCCTGGACACAGTATCGCACGGACAGCTCGATAATAAAGCGCTACAGTAGTGCAGCCTGCTTGAAACGGAAGCACGGACCAGTTTCTCGGCATCCCAGCTGCATAGGAATCGCCGTAACTTAGCTATGTTTCTTAACTGAAGGAAGCGCGACTCAGTCAAAGCGCTTACATGAGATTCAAATGACAGCTTCCCAAATCCTTGACGCAATCCGTACGCTTCAAGCTAATAGCATTTGTTGTAAAGACTGGCGTGATTCTGTCGAGAGTTTTGCCATCGCCACCCACCACAAGTACCTCTGTTTCACTGGCATTTAGAGATGCAGAATTTTTTTTTTCCCCTTTTTTTTTTTTTTTTTAAAAAACTCATCCATAATTCTATACTGGTACAACAGTTAGCTGGAGACACCACGTGTGACGGATCATCAGGTTTAAACGATACATGTAGCTGCGTGCCATCGGCGTACGGATGGAAATTCACATTGTGCTTGCGAATCATGTCAGCCAATGGTAACATATAGAGCGAGAACAGTAATGGCCCCAACACAGAGCCCTGTGGCACACCATACTTGAACCACAGTTGAGATGGAGGGGCTGCAGTCGTCAGATTTTAGTACAAATTGCTCACGGTTAGCTAAATGCGAGTCAAACCCCTTCAGAAGGGTACCTCTTAGGCCAGCCGGGTTTTCAAGTCTACTCAGTAGGATGCTATGGTCTACAGTATCAAATGCGGCACTCAAGTCCGGTAACACAAGAATAAAGATCTGACCGGCATCGGAAGAGATGAGAATATCACCGAGAACATGCGTGAGCACCATTTCAGTGCCATGACCGGTGTGGAAACCAGACTGAAATTTTCACGTTTGTCATGGTGATTAAGATATTTCACAATTTGGGAAGCTACGATCTTTTCTAGAATTTTGGATAAAAACGGTGGACTGGAGATGGGCCTATAATACCATGGGTTATCACAGTCCGGATCGTTATTACAGTCCGTTTCTTTAGCGGGGAGGGGGGTCTAATAACGGCGATTTCAAAGGCTTTTGGAACACAGCCGTTCGGTAACGACGCATTCACAATGCTAACAAAAAAGGTCCCGCGAGCGCGGAAACTGCGGCTTTCCGTAACTTAGCGGGGACTGGGTCCAAAGGACAGGTAGTACCTTTCACGGAGCGAACTAGCGCGGTAATTTCCTCTACAGCTATTACGCCGAAGCTACCGAGGCGGTGCGGACAACTAATATTATCATTCCCAGAAGAGCTCATGCTGGCTAAGGCCGAGCTAGAGGGCACTATGGATTCGTGGATGTTCTCTAATCTCTTATCGAAGAGCAGCATAAATTCATCGTTAGTAATGGTTGCAGAAATGCACCGTTTACTATCTTTGTGTTTACCAGTTAAGCAAGCGATGGCATTAAACAGGAAGCGAGAGTTCTTCTGATTTTCATCAGTTAACCTTGCGGTAGTACTCGGATCCGGCGTGAGAAAGTGCTTTCTTTCTTTGTTTTTTTTCCTTTCTTTTTTGAACTTATTAATCCATTTTCTTAGACAATCGGACCAGGCTGCGTGACAAACGTTTAGTTCACTCGAACGCCACCTACGCTCTAATTTACGACATTCTAACTTTATTGCACGAGTTGATTCGTTGAACCACGGTGAGTTTCTTACAGTTCGAATAAGTTTAGCTTTTGGTGGGGCTGCAGAGCCTTGGGCGAATTTTACCACTGAACTATAGCCGAAAGCCATTCGATCAGTATCTTTACTCGTTCCAGAATCTGAGCTTCCAATGTAATGAACAATTTTAGCAGTAGTGTTTTCATCAATATGAAAGACTAATAATAAGAGAGACTTAAAACTGTTAGCGAGAGTATCCGATGGCGCGTCTATATGAACATCGACATGGCCCATCGAGATAATTTTGTCACGAGTAATGACTGAATCGCTGATACGGTTACTGAGTTCCTCGAGAGAGAGAGAGAGAGAGGAGGAGTGCGGTCCAGGTGGACGGTAGAAAAAGGAACATAGGTATGTTGGGTTTTGACTTGAAATCTAGCTCTAGAACTTCAAACGAGGTGAGATTATCACGACTCCTCAGTGTTGTTTGCAATCTATTACTGCAAGGTGCGCCAACTCCACCTCCGCGACGCACAGAACGAGATTTCTGGAAATAATCATATCTGTCCGGAGCGGCTTCTGTTAGCGGAATCGCATCGGACCCGCCGAGCCAGGTTTCGGTAAGAAAGACTAGATCAGATTGGTAACTTAAGATTGTCGTTTACTGGAGCAGCTTCACTCGTCGGTGAACGAATATTTAACAGAGAGCATTGTATATCACAGTTTTGCCTCGCTGGCAAGCTGAGGGAATGTCTGTTTCAACGCATTTGAGGTTTCCGGTGCAAGCGCTCCTACCGCTGAGTCCAGTTAAACGCCGTGAGCTTGTGGCGGTTTGTATGCGTCGGCTGCACTCGGCGCTTTTATTCCAAGTCTTGAGGCCCTCGCTGGACAAGGCACAAGAAACCCCATCGCGCGAGAAACGGCCACTGGTACCAGAATGAGTAACAGGCCCACCAATAGGCACAGCTGCTAAGGGAGATGACCCATGGCTGAGTCAGCCCCGCAGCTTTTGGGACAGAACAAACGAACCCCTCCAGTTGAGGTGTACGCCATCACGCGTGAGAAACCTGGGCCTCTCCCAGAAATCGTCCCCGTTATTAACACACGATATGCGATGAGAGCGGCACCACGTCTCCAAGCACCTGTTAAAGGACACCAGTCTGCTGTACGCTATGTCCCCCATGAAGAGTCTGGGTAAAGGACCAGACGCTATTAGATTATGACATTTCCCTCTGGCCTTATTACACACAGAAATAAAGCGGCTCTTTAACACCCCAGACCGACGATAACAAATATCATTACCACCAACCATTACTCACCCGAGTCTTCCAGAACGCGTGGCCTCCAGCCAGATGAAACGACTGCAGAGTCGATCGCTGGCCTTCGGGCCGACGAGCTCTGGTACCGAGTACGCTTGCGACGAGCGTGCTTGTGTTCGAGCACGGTGCTTGTTTCGCCACAGCGCTTTGCGGCAAAAAAAGCGGGAGGCTGCAACCCACGGACCGCTCAGCACGGGGGGCTTTCGCCTGCTCCGTCACCGGCCTGGGTTGTTTCACCTCTCCCCCGACGACGCGGTGCGCCGAGGCTCCCCGGGAGGCACCGTGTCGACGCTGACCGTCACCAGGACTCCCGTTGGCCATGGCGCACGCAAATACCGGAGCCCCCGCCTCAAGCAGCGCGGCAACCTCAGTCTCCCGTGCACCAACAAGTCCGGCTGGAAGTCCGCCCTCGGTATGGAGGGTTGCGCGGCGCCCGGCTGCTCGTGTACTTTTTCGTATTAAATGAGTGAATAAAAGAGCACCTCAAGCACCGGCCACTTCCAGGGCGTAGTCGGCAGGACTCGAACCTGCGCGGGGAGACCCCAATGGATTTCTAGCCCATCGCCTTAACCGCTCGGCCACGACTACCTGGGAAGCCGGGCGGCCCGGCCCCCCCCCGCCTCGCGGTTGATTCCGCCACCGGGCGCTAGCCGGAGACTTTCCGGAAAGCTGTCAGAAGTGGGACTCGAACCCACGCCTCCCATGGAGACTGCGACCTGAACGCAGCGCCTTAGACCGCTCGGCCATCCTGACGCGGCACGGCGGCCCTGCTCGCGCGGCTTGGGGAGGCTGACGCGCTCCCGGGGAGTGCTTTCGAGTGGCAGCGAGAAAGAGAAGGGCTGCCTGCCCGCAGCCGCCTCCTCGTTAGTATAGTGGCGAGTATCCCCGCCTGTCACGCGGGAGACCGGGGTTCGATTCCCCGACGGGGAGCTCGCGGGTCTTACCCTAGCCGCGTTTGCTACGCCGCCGTTAAGCCCGCAGGGGTCTGTTTCTTTTTTTTTTTGCGCGCCTGTCCTTCGAGGGTCGCGGTGGCAATAAGGAGAGCAGGGGAGAGCGGACGTGCCTCTCCCTCGCAACTTCCTCCAGCTCAAGCCGGGCGATTCCCCAGCCCCTCCCAGGAGAACGGTGAGATGCCGCCTCTCCGGCGGGTCCTGGGCCGACCCCGGGGTCTCGTCCCGGTCGGCCGTGCCTGGTATAGCCCCAAAGGGGAGGCGCCCAAGGCACACCCTTAGCGGGCTCCCAGACCACCTCAACTGGCACCCCTCTCAACGTGGAGGAGTAGCGGCTTCTACTCCGAGTCCCTCCCGGATGGCCGAGCTCCTCGCCCTGTCGCGGGGAGTGAGTCCCACCACCCTGCGGCGAAAAGTCTCATTTCAGCCGCTTGTACCCGTGATCTCATTCTTTTCGCCCATCACCCAGAGTTCACGAGCTTGGTTGAGGGTAGGGACGTAGGCCGGCCGACCGGCGAATAGAGAGCTTCGCCTTACCGCTCCGCTCCCCGTTCGCCGCTACAGCCCGGCACGGCGACCGCATTGCTGCATCATCACCCTCGCCCGTGAATGAGACCCCAAGACGCTGAAACTCCTCCACCCGGGGCAAATGTTCTCCCCTCACCTGAAGGGGGGCATTGCCCTACTTTTCCGTGAGAGAGGCATGGACTCAGACTTGGAGGTGCCGATCCTCGTACCGACCGCGTCACGCTCGGCTGCGCACCGTTCCAGCGCGTGCCGGAGGCCTCCGTGAGACGCCGCCGAAAGGACGACGTCGTCCGCAAAAAAAAAAAAAAAAAAAAAAGAGCGGAGGCATCACCCTCCGGCCCTCACGCAGAATGCCCTCCTCCTGACCTCGGCTGCGCCTCGATGCGCTTGCCCACGAAGACCACAAGCGGGAGCGGGGGGCAAGGCGCAAGCTCGGCGGAGTCCAGCAGCCCCACTGAACGGGCTTGACTTGATGCCGAGTGTGCGGACGCGGCAGTGTGTTACGGTGTGTTACGGAGGCCGATTGGCCCCGCAGCAGTGGGCCCGGCACCCCGTACTCCCGAAGCGCCTCCCGCGGAATTTCTCGGCGAACGCGGCCGTAGGCCTCCTCCAAGTCCACGGAACAAACACGCGTAGACCGGATTAGCGAACTCCCGTGGCCCCTCGGTTATCGGCGAGAGGGTAAAGAGCTGGTCCGCGGCTCCACGGCCCGGACGGAGCCCGCATTGCTCCTCGTCAATGTGAGGTTCAGCTGTCGGCCGGAGCCTCCTTTCCAGCACCCTGGCACGGACTTTCCCAGGGAGGCCGAGAAGTGCGACGGCCCGACGGCCGGAGCACGCTCTCCCGCCCCCTTTCTGAGAGACAGCGACCGCCTGCCCAGTTTGCCAATCCGAAAGGCACCGTCCCCGAGGTCCGTGCAACATTGCAGAGGCGTGTCAGCCATGACAGGCCCCACAACATCCAGGGCCCTAAGCGGTTCCGGGAAAATCTCGCCCGCCCCCACCCCGGTGCTTTGCCACTGTGGAGCTTTCCAGCTACCTCGGTGACTTCCACCAGGGAACTGGACCCCGATATGGCGATAAGGATAGGAATGGGGACAGGAATAAGGATGGGCTTAGGCTCAGAGAGAGGGTTGGGTTGAGGAAAGTGATAGGGATAGGTGTAGGGTTAGGTTTATAGGTCGGGTGAGGGTTACGGATAGGCATAAGGATAGGGATCGGTTTCGGGTCGAAAACGGTGACAGGGACAGGGATAGCCGCAAAGTGACCGCTTGTTCTGGGAAAGTGATTCGGATAGGCTTAGGGTTATGGGTAAGGATATGGATCGGGCGGTCCACGAGGGGCGGCCAGGGCTTCCACCAGGGCCCGGCGCTCTGCGAGCCGGACCGCTACGATCGCGTGCGGCGACTCCTGCTGCTGCTGCTGCTGCTGCTGCTGCTGCTGCTGCTGCATCCACTGGAGAATGCGCTCCAGCCGGTCTCTGCCCGTCTCGCTGGCTCCCGGGTTTCGGCGCCACTGCAACAGACGAGGCAGGTGAGCACAGACGCGGCGCCCGTCCGTGAAGGGGTTTCGTTCCGTCACGGATCAGGGAGAAGGAAGGGGATGGAAAAGGGGGGATAGGGAACTGGTCGGGTGGGCTTCGTGCGGGTCAGGGGGGGGCTAGGGGCCTTGGGTCGGTCCGGGCGGCGTCGTCGCCGGGCTCGGGCTCGAATTCGCGCCCGTGCTCGTCTGCGTGGATCCGCTCTCCTCCTCCGTCTCCCTCCCTCACTGCTGGGCACCGGGGAAGAAGAAGAAGAAGAAGAAGAAGAAGAAGAAGAAGAAGTAGGGGGTGCAATCAACCCCAGCTGCGGCTGCCTCGCCCCCCATCTCCGCCCCCCTCCCCCGGCCGCCTCGCCCCCCATCTCCGCCCCCCTCCCCCGGCCGCCTCTGCGTGCTACGCGTGCGTTTGTATGACGGGTGGTCAAAACAAACGCAGGCAAGCGGAATCGCGTTTCGAGGCGGAATGCCTGAGCGAACGTGTAAGAAGTCTTTAGTCTCGACTTGAGGACAGAAGCAGACGGGGCATTTCTGACGGTAACTGGCAAAGTATTCCACAGTGCGGGCGCTCAGTAACGAAAGGCACGGCCTCCTACCGAGGGCTCGTTGATCACAGGCACTTTAAGGTAACCTGCATCCAGTGAACAAAGGTATCGCCCTGGGATATGAGAATCAATAATCTCACAAAGGTATGCAGGAGCAATGCCATGTATTGCCATACGGGTCAAAAGCAGGATTTTATAATTAACCCTAAATGCGACCGGGAGCCAACGTAACGATTTAAGTGGCGGCGTCATACGATACGGTCGCACTGCCTAGTTCCGGTGACAGTTCTCGCAGCAGCATTTTGTACCGACTGTAGCCTGGACACAGTATCGCACGGACAGCTCGATAATAAAGCGCTACAGTAGTGCAGCCTGCTTGAAACGGAAGCACGGACCAGTTTCTCGGCATCCCAGCTGCATAGGAATCGCCGTAACTTAGCTATGTTTCTTAACTGAAGGAAGCGCGACTCAGTCAAAGCGCTTACATGAGATTCAAATGACAGCTTCCCAAATCCTTGACGCAATCCGTACGCTTCAAGCTAATAGCATTTGTTGTAAAGACTGGCGTGATTCTGTCGAGAGTTTTGCCATCGCCACCCACCACAAGTACCTCTGTTTCACTGGCATTTAGAGATGCAGAATTTTTTTTTTTCCCCTTTTTTTTTTTTTTTTTAAAAAACTCATCCATAATTCTATACTGGTACAACAGTTAGCTGGAGACACCACGTGTGACGGATCATCAGGTTTAAACGATACATGTAGCTGCGTGCCATCGGCGTACGGATGGAAATTCACATTGTGCTTGCGAATCATGTCAGCCAATGGTAACATATAGAGCGAGAACAGTAATGGCCCCAACACAGAGCCCTGTGGCACACCATACTTGAACCACAGTTGAGATGGAGGGGCTGCAGTCGTCAGATTTTAGTACAAATTGCTCACGGTTAGCTAAATGCGAGTCAAACCCCTTCAGAAGGGTACCTCTTAGGCCAGCCGGGTTTTCAAGTCTACTCAGTAGGATGCTATGGTCTACAGTATCAAATGCGGCACTCAAGTCCGGTAACACAAGAATAAAGATCTGACCGGCATCGGAAGAGATGAGAATATCACCGAGAACATGCGTGAGCACCATTTCAGTGCCGTGACCGGTGTGGAAACCAGACTGAAATTTTTCGCGTTTGTCATGGTGATTAAGATATTTCACAATTTGGGAAGCTACGATCTTTTCTAGAATTTTGGATAAAAACGGTGGACTGGAGATGGGCCTATAATACCATGGGTTATCACAGTCCGGATCGTTATTACAATCCGTTTCTTTAGCGGGGAGGGGGGTCTAATAACGGCGATTTCAAAGGCTTTTGGAACACAGCCGTTCGGTAACGACGCATTCACAATGCTAACAAAAAAGGTCCCGCGAGCGCGGAAACTGCGGCTTTCCGTAACTTAGCGGGGACTGGGTCCAAAGGACAGGTAGTACCTTTCACGGAGCGAACTAGCGCGGTAATTTCCTCTACAGCTATTACGCCGAAGCTACCGAGGCGGTGCGGACAACTAATATTATCATTCCCAGAAGAGCTCATGCTGGCTAAGGCCGAGCTAGAGGGCACTATGGATTCGTGGATGTTCTCTAATCTCTTATTGAAGAGCAGCATAAATTCATCGTTAGTAATGGTTGCAGAAATGCACCGTTTACTATCTTTGTGTTTACCAGTTAAGCAAGCGATGGCATTAAACAGGAAGCGAGAGTTCTTCCGATTTTCATCAATTAACCTTGCGGTAGTACTCGGATCCGGCGTGAGAAAGTGCTTTCTTTCTTTGTTTTTTTTTTTTCTTTCTTTTTTGAACTTATTAATCCATTTTCTTAGACAATCGGACCAGGCTGCGTGACAAACGTTTAGTTCACTCGAACGCCACCTACGCTCTAATTTACGACATTCTAACTTTATTGCACGAGTTGATTCGTTGAACCACGGTGAGTTTCTTACAGTTCGAATAAGTTTAGCTTTTGGTGGGGCTGCAGAGCCTTGGGCGAATTTTACCACTGAACTATAGCCGAAAGCCATTCGATCAGTATCTTTACTCGTTCCAGAATCTGAGCTTCCAATGTAATGAACAATTTTAGCAGTAGTGTTTTCATCAATATGAAAGACTAATAATAAGAGAGACTTAAAACTGTTAGCGAGAGTATCCGATGGCGCGTCTATATGAACATCGACATGGCCCATCGAGATAATTTTGTCACGAGTAATGACTGAATCGCTGATACGGTTACTGAGTTCCTCGAGAGAGAGAGAGAGAGAGGAGGAGTGCGGTCCAGGTGGACGGTAGAAAAAGGAACATAGGTATGTTGGGTTTTGACTTGAAATCTAGCTCTAGAACTTCAAACGAGGTGAGATTATCACGATTCCTCAGTGTTGTTTGCAATCTATTACTGCAAGGTGCGCCAACTCCACCTCCGCGACGCACAGAACGAGATTTCTGGAAATAATCATATCTGTCCGGAGCGGCTTCTGTTAGCGGAATCGCATCGGACCCGCCGAGCCAGGTTTCGGTAAGAAAGACTAGATCAGATTGGTAACTTAAGATTGTCGTTTACTGGAGCAGCTTCACTCGTCGGTGAACGAATATTTAACAGAGAGCATTGTATATCACAGTTTTGCCTCGCTGGCAAGCTGAGGGAATGTCTGTTTCAACGCATTTGAGGTTTCCGGTGCAAGCGCTCCTACCGCTGAGTCCAGTTAAACGCCGTGAGCTTGTAGCGGTTTGTATGCGTCGGCTGCACTCGGCGCTTTTATTCCAAGTCTTGAGGCCCTCGCTGGACAAGGCACAAGAAACCCCATCGCGCGAGAAACGGCCACTGGTACCAGAATGAGTAACAGGCCCACCAATAGGCACAGCTGCTAAGGGAGATGACCCATGGCTGAGTCAGCCCTGCAGCTTTTGGGACAGAACAAACGAACCCCTCCAGTTGAGGTGTACGCCATCACGCGTGAGAAACCTGGGCCTCTCCCAGAAATCGTCCCCGTTATTAACACACGATATGCGATGAGAGCGGCACCACGTCTCCAAGCACCTGTTAAAGGACACCAGTCTGCTGTACGCTATGTCCCCCATGAAGAGTCTGGGTAAAGGACCAGACGCTATTAGATTATGACATTTCCCTCTGGCCTTATTACACACAGAAATAAAGCGGCTCTTTAACACCCCAGACCGACGATAACAAATATCATTACCACCAACCATTACTCACCCGAGTCTTCCAGAACGCGTGGCCTCCAGCCAGATGAAACGACTGCAGAGTCGATCGCTGGCCTTCGGGCCGACGAGCTCTGGTACCGAGTACGCTTGCGACGAGCGTGCTTGTGTTCGAGCACGGTGCTTGTTTCGCCACAGCGCTTTGCGGCAAAAAAAGCGGGAGGCTGCAACCCACGGACCGCTCAGCACGGGGGGCTTTCGCCTGCTCCGTCACCGGCCTGGGTTGTTTCACCTCTCCCCCGACGACGCGGTGCGCCGAGGCTCCCCGGGAGGCACCGTGTCGACGCTGACCGTCACCAGGACTCCCGTTGGCCATGGCGCACGCAAATACCGGAGCTCCCGCCTCAAGCAGTGCGGCAACCTCAGTCTCCCGGACGCGAAGGTCACAGCCGTGCGCCACCAAGTCTGGCTGGAAGTCTGCCCTCGGTATGGAGGGTTGCGCGGCGCCCGGCTGCTCGTGTACTTTTTCCTATTAAATGAGTAAATAAAAGAGGGAAGGAAGAGCACCTCAAGCACCGGCCACTTGCAGGGCGTAGTAGGCAGGACTCAAATCTGCACGGGGAGACCCCAACGGATTTTGAGCTCATCGCCTTAACCGCTCGGCCACGACTACCTGGGAAACCGCATGTCGTCCCCCCCCCCCCCCCCCCCCGCCTTGTGGTTGATTCCGCCACCGCGGATGTCGGTCTCGGTGTAAAAGGTGTGTCCATGGGCGGCCTCTCATTTCCCGTTTCTCGCAAGCTCTTTAGCGCCTCAGCTAATTAGCGACTCTCCTCAGTCACACATCAGGGATCCGCGTCAACATCTCCACCCCTTCCCTTTTGTGCATTCATTCCATGCGCACGCGTACGCCTGCCCGCCCGCCCACGCGCCCTTCTTTCCCCGGTAAGCAGACGCTGCCCACATCCTCGCCCGCCTCCTTCTTAAAGCACATATCAAATTTTGTGGGCTAAGCGAGCCAGATGCAGCCTGCTTCCGTGCTGGAATTCCCTGTCGACCCTGCTACGTCTCCCCTTGCCTTTGAAGGGAGGGTCCACGTGTCGCTGAACAAATGCCAGCGCCTGGGAAAACCAGGTGCTGTAAGCTTTAATTTTTTTTTTTTTTTTTTTCCTCTTCCCCTTTTAAATACCTCAGTGAAACCAAGGTGATGGCTGTGGGAGGAGGCCGCACACCCGTTCAAATTGACGGGGCAGCGGTGGAGAGGGCGGGCGGTTTTTAGTACCTGGGGCTCAACATCAGCGTGGCCAAAACGGCGCGGGAGCGCCTGTCCTTTCTCCGTAGGCCGAACAAGTTCGGCACGCCATCCCGGGTCCGGGCCAATTTCTACAGGGGCCCAGTCGAGAGCATCCTGACCGGCTGCATCGCTGGCCGGTATGGGAGCTGCTCAGCCCAGCATTGTGAGGAAGCGCAGAGGGCGGTGAAGTGGGCACAGCTCCTCGGTGGCTCTGAGCTTCCAAACATCCAGGACATCTACGCAGCCAGGTGCCTTAAGAAGGCCGGGGCTATCCTCAAGGAGCCCAGTCGTCCCGGTCACGCGCTGTTTTCTCTCCTGCCGTCCGCTAAACGTTGGCAGAGCATCTAGTCAAAATCAGACAGACTGCGGGACAGCGTCTATCTCCGGGCTGCTAGACGCCCGGACAGTCGAGCGGCATCCGAATCCAGCAACTCGTCCGGTCTTCGTGAAGTACTCTCGCCTCATAGTTATTGCTCTCACCGGATTTCGATTGCGCTGCACTTCGAGAACGTCAGGTTATTTGTAATCCTGAGGTATGTTCTTACAATTCTGGGGGTTTTTTTTCTCTTTTTTTTTCTTTTTTTTTTTTTTGTTTTTTTCCGCATAAATCACCCTACCGCGCGCGGAAAAAAGACGTTTCGTCGCAGCAACCACTGCTGGATGCTCTATTTATTCCTGTGAATTTGGTGACTAAACCTTTCGCTGACTGACTGACTGACTGAGTGACTCGCGCCACCTGTGCTAAGGTGTCGGGGAAGGCCGCGTTGGCTCCTGCGCCGCCCGGAGGTCGGCGACTCGAGTCGTTCCGCTACGCGCGCCGTCTTCCTTCGACCGGGCGACAGGCCGCGAGCGCGACGGGGCGTTGCGCGGGAGAGGAACGAACTCCTGCCGAGGCAGCGTCACTGCGCCGTCTCCATCGCAGAGTGGCCCGGTCGACTGGCGCGAAGCGGCGCGCTTCCTTCAGAAGTCCCAAAGACGTTTGGTGAGAATCTCCAGCCAGGTGCGAATGCTACGGATGACACGGTTCCGGACAGCTTTCCCGAGGAAGGGGCGCGTGCGCGGCACGGCGCCGGGGCTCGTTGGTCTAGGGGTATGATTCTCGCTTTGGGAGCGAAAGGGCCCGGGTTCAAATCCCGGACGAGCCCCGCGGGCTCCCTGCCCGGCTGCGTCGGAGCCGAGCTGCGCCCGGGCAGGGCAGGGGCTCCCGGCTGAAAGGAGGAGGAGGAGGTGCCGGGCCAGCCCTCCCCTCCGTTGGCCGTGTTCCAGTCAAGGTCGGCAGCGGAGCCTGCTCCCTCGGGGGTGAACCAGCGGCTTCCTTTGGGCCGGAGGGAGGAGCGGCAGCTCCCGCGCGCCACTCTTCCGCGGGGTGGCGGTTTCCTCCGCCAAGGGAGAGCGTTACATCCTCAAAGCGTGAAGCACTTTGCGACTGTCTCTGTCCAGCAAACGCTGCGACGCAAGACCGCTGCTTTGCGGAGGGGAGAAGGTGTCGAGGTGCGTGTGCCGGAGCCGGCTTTGTCCTTCTGCTCGTCCTGAATTTGCACACTTAAGCTTGCTCGCACTTCCCGCGGAGCGCAGGTGTGCCCGGCTAGCTCAGTCGGTAGAGCACGAGACTCTTAATCTCGGGGTCGTGGGTTCGAGCCCCACGCTGGGCGGGAAGGAGGTTCCCTTTTGCGCCGTGAGCCCTGCGACCTGGCACGGGAAAAGCGCGGCTTTCGCTCACTCTTCGGCGACCGGCGCCTCGCGGAATTTGCGGGGTTCCTTCGCAAGCGGAGGATCGCAGCGCGCTCCGCAGGGTCGCAAGAACCCGTCGACGCGCAGCCTTCCCGTGCGGAGTCGGGCGCGCCGCGAGGTCGCCTCCAGCTCGCAGGGAAACGAACGAGAGTGCGCGGACCACGTCGCCTCGAAGCGTCTCTGCCCGGCGGGCGGGCCGGCCAAGGGAAACGTTACGTTTGGAAGACGGCGGGCTTAAAAATAAATAAATAAATAAATAGATCAACAAATGAAGAAATGGCTCGGTACCACGCGGTGGCTCGAAAAGCAAAGTCGAGGGGGGCCGCGGGCGGGGCTCGTTGGTCTAGGGGCATGATTCTCGCTTAGGGTGCGAGAGGTCCCGGGTTCAAATCCCCGACGAGCCCCGCCCGCGAGGTCAGCCGAAGCTCGCGTAGCTGCCTGGGCCCGCTGCCCTTTTGCGTCTCGCCTACGGAGGACCCCCCGTTGCCACTGCCTTCTCGCGCCTGCACGAGGAAGGGTCATACGTGACGATGTCGGCCGCTGACTGCGGCTCAGCGGTCGCTCTGCAGTCCTTCGATCTGTCCCAATCCCCTGCTACTCGCAAAGCGGGCAACTGTCTTGACCTTGCGTTTTCCTGTGGCTCTCCCGTTCTCTCTGTCACGCCGCTGCATGTCTCTGACCACTTCTTCATTTCCTTTCAACCGTCCCTCACCGCTAACTCTTCGTCTCTTCCCTGCACCCGTTGTCGCCCTTCGCCGCAACTTAAAGTCTCTCTCACCTTCCTGCTTTGCCTCTGCTACTCTGGCCGCTCTCCCTTCTGCTCCACAATTCTCAGCTCTATCTACAGATGATGCCACTAACGCTTTCCTCTCTGCCCTGTCTTCCGCCCTCGACTCTCTCTGCCCTGTGTCTTCTAGAGCGGCACGCCCCATCGCTACCCCGTGGCTGTCCGATGCGTCACGTGCTAACAGGACCAAAGTGCGGGCGGCAGAGCGAAGATGGCGTAAGTCCAAAAGTCCGTCGGACCTCGATGCTTACCAGTCACTCTTAGCTGCTTTTCAGTCTGCTGTCTCTTCAGCTAAAACCTCCTTCTTCCGCAAACAAAATACACCCCGCACACTCTCTCTTTGCCACCTTCTCATCCCCTCTGTGTCCCCCGCCACCTCCTCCTCCTCCTCCTCCTCGTCCTCCTCCCCCCTCTTCTCTCACCGCTGAAGACTTTGCTTTGTTCTCTCTGAGACAAAGTCGAAGCGATCGCTGGTAAATTCTCACCATCGACCTGCCCGGTTCGCGCTGGACCTCCCCGCAAAGCCGTCCTCTCCAACTTCAAGCCGCTCTCCGAATCTGAAGTCGCTGACCTCCTGATGTTGCGCCGAGCCACCGCCTGCTCGCTTGATCCGGTCCCGTCATCACTCCTTCAGAACATTTCCCCGCAACTCTCCTCCTTCATCTCCATCACTCTCCTCTGGCTGTTTCCCGGCTGCCTTCAAAAGTGCTCTATCTCATTTCGCCTCTGCTAAAGAAATCCTCCCGGGACCCCAGTCCGGTTCAAAATTACAGAGCGGTCTCTCTCCTCTCCCTCCTGTCCAAAAAAACCCTTGAGCGGGCAGCCTGTGATCAACTCAGCCGGAGCCATCTCCTTGATGGTTGTCAGTCTGGTTTCAAAGTTGGTCACTCCAGCGAGACCGCCCTCCCGGCGGTATCTGACGCTCTCCAAGCCGCTAGAGCTGCCGCCCTCTCCTCGGTCCTCATCCTCCTCGATCTGTCTGCGGCATTCGACGCCGTAAATCACCGGGTTCTACTCTCCCCTCTTAAGCGGCTCGGGATCACAGGTGCGGCACTCACGGGGTTTGAGCCCTACCTCTCTGACAGGTCCTATCAAGCGGTCTGGCGGAGCGCTCGTTCTTCTCCTCTGCCTCTCTCAACCGGTGTTCCGCAGGGCTCGGTATTGGGTCCTCTTCTTTTCTCCGTCTACACCCCCCCCCCCCCCCCCAACGGGTCCGGTCACGGCCTCCCGTGGTTTCAAATACCACCGCTATGCCGACGATACCCAGCTCTTCCTCTCCTTTCCGCCTGGTGCGTCACACACCTCCGTACGCATTGCTGCCTGCCTGTCGGACATCTCTTCACGGATGTATGATCACCGCCTCCAACTCAACCTCTCCAAAACAGAGATTCCTTACCCCTCAGCTGGCCTGCCCTCCTGTCACGACCTCTCGCTCAAACTGGGCGCCTCGCTCCTTTGCTGAGGGTCTGGGAGTTACGACTGATGCGAGCCTGTCATTCTCTCAGCATGTTGAAGCCACAAGCCGGTCCTGCAGACACGTCGTGCAAAAATGTTCCTAGGATCCGTCCCTACCTCACTAGTGACTCCGCCCAACTCCTTGTGCGGGCCATGCTGGCTTCCCGTCTGGACTACTGCAGCTCTCTTCTGTGCGGCCTTCCCGCTAATGCCGTCAAACCTCTGCAGCTTCTGCAGAATGCTGCTGCACGACTTGTGTTTGATTTGCCAAAGCGCTCCCATCTATCTCCTCTACTCGCCTCTCCGCGCTGGCCTCCTGTAGCTGCCCGTATCAGATTCAAAACCCTGGTCACTGTGTGCAAATGCATCATCGGTAGAACTGCTCCCGGCCATTTACAGGACTCGATCAACCGGCACACCCCAGCCGGGCCCCGTCGCTCATCTACTTCTGCTCGCTTGGTGGTCCCGCGCACGAAAGGCAAAGCTCGGAGGTTCTCGGTTCTGGGTCCGTTGTGGTGGCATGACCCTCCCCTGTCACTCAGGACCGCAGAAACTCCGTCTGTTCTCGAGAAGGCTCTGAAAACCCACCTCTTCCAGATCCACTTTGCCCAAGATCTCTTCAGACCATCCGTGGCGTAACCGTTCACGCATCGTAACTCCAGAAGCGTCCCCAGATGCAACCTTCATTCAGCCATTACGCTGGTAAAAATTGGCGTGGGTATCGGGATTTGCCTGTGTCCTATGCACCTACTTGAACGCCGAACCTCGGCGTAGCAAGTGGCAGGGAACAAACTAGGTTTGCTTGAGACTTTGACGTCTGCAGCTATGTCTCCTTCTCTCAACGTAATGCATAAATTGTGCTTTCGCTGAGATGTGCGTCGCTTTGAACAACAGCGCCTGCTAAAAGTGACACAACGGTCATCGGCCCGATCGCAGGTGCTGTTGAGACTGCATGGAGAGAAGAGGCTGACACCCCGGCGGCTTGGCGTCGGGACGACGAGCCCTTCCCCGAACATCAGTGAAACCAAGGCGATGGCTGTGGGAGGAGGCCGCACACCCGTTCAAATCGACGGGGCAGCGGTGGAGAGGGCGGGCGGTTTTTAGTACCTGGGGCTCAACATCAGCGTGGCCAAAACGGCGCGGGAGCGCCTGTCCTTTCTCCGTAGGCCGAACAAGTTCGGCACGCCATCCCGGGTCCGGGCCAATTTCTACAGGGGCCCAGTCGAGAGCATCCTGACCGGCTGCATCGCTGGCCGGTATGGGAGCTGCTCAGCCCAGCATTGTGAGGAAGCGCAGAGGGCGGTGAAGTGGGCACAGCTCCTCGGTGGCTCTGAGCTTCCAAACATCCAGGACATCTACGCAGCCAGGTGCCTTAAGAAGGCCGGGGCTATCCTCAAGGAGCCCAGTCGTCCCGGTCACGCGCTGTTTTCTCTCCTGCCGTCCGCTAAACGTTGGCAGAGCATCTAGTCAAAATCAGACAGACTGCGGGACAGCGTCTATCTCCGGGCTGCTAGACGCCCGGACAGTCGAGCGGCATCCGAATCCAGCAACTCGTCCGGTCTTCGTGAAGTACTCTCGCCTCATAGTTATTGCTCTCACCGGATTTCGATTGCGCTGCACTTCGAGAACGTCAGGTTATTTGTAATCCTGAGGTATGTTCTTACAATTCTGGGGGTTTTTTTTCTCTTTTTTTTTCTTTTTTTTTTTTTGTTTTTTTCCGCATAAATCACCCTACCGCGCGCGGAAAAAAGACGTTTCGTCGCAGCAACCACTGCTGGATGCTCTATTTATTCCTGTGAATTTGGTGACTAAACCTTTCGCTGACTGACTGACTGACTGACTGAGTGACTCGCGCCACCTGTGCTAAGGTGTCGGGGAAGGCCGCGTTGGCTCCTGCGCCGCCCGGAGGTCGGCGACTCGAGTCGTTCCGCTACGCGCGCCGTCTTCCTTCGACCGGGCGACAGGCCGCGAGCGCGACGGGGCGTTGCGCGGGAGAGGAACGAACTCCTGCCGAGGCAGCGTCACTGCGCCGTATCCATTGCAGAGTGGCCCGGTCGACTGGAGCGAAGCGGTGCGCTTCCTTCAGAAGTCCCAAAGACGTTTGGTGAGAATCTCCAACCAGGTGCGAATGCTACGGACGACATGGTTCCGGACAGCTTTCCCGAGGAAGGGGCGCGTGCGCGGTGCTGTGCCGGGGCATGTTGGTCTAGGAGTATGATTCTCGCTTTGGGAGCGGGAAATACTGGGTTCAAATCGCGGACGAGCCCCCTGGGCTCCCTGCTACAGCCGCAGCTCGCCGAGAAATTCCGCGGGAGGTGCTTCGGGAGTACGGGGTGCCGGGCCCACTGCTGCGGGACCAATTGGCCTCCGTAACACGCTGCCGCGTCCGCACACTTGGTGTCAAGTCAAGCCTGTTCAGTAGGGCTTCTGGACTCCGCCGAGCTTGCGCCTTGAGCGCTGCATTTGATACTGTAGACCATAGCATCCTACTGAGTAGACTTGAAAACCCGGCTGGCCTAAGAGGTACCCTTCTGAAGGGGTTTGACTCGCATTTAGCTAACCGTGAGCAATTTGTACTAAAATCTGACGACTGCAGCCCCTCCATCTCAACTGTGGTTCAAGTATGGTGTGCCACAGGGCTCTGTGTTGGGGCCATTACTGTTCTCGCTCTATATGTTACCATTGGCTGACATGATTCGCAAGCACAATGTGAATTTCCATCCGTACGCCGATGGCACGCAGCTACATGTATCGTTTAAACCTGATGATCCGTCACACGTGGTGTCTCCAGCTAACTGTTGTACCAGTATAGAATTATGGATGAGTTTTTAAAAAAAAAAAAAAAGAAAGGGGAAAAAAAAAATTCTGCATCTCTAAATGCCAGTGAAACAGAGGTACTTGTGGTGGGTGGCGATGGCAAAACTCTCGACAGAATCACGCCAGTCTTTACAACAAATGCTATTAGCTTGAAGCGTACGGATTGCGTCAAGGATTTGGGAAGCTGTCATTTGAATCTCATGTAAGCGCTTTGACTGAGTCGCGCTTCCTTCAGTTAAGAAACATAGCTAAGTTACGGCGATTCCTATGCAGCTGGGATGCCGAGAAACTGGTCCGTGCTTCCGTTTCAAGCAGGCTGCACTACTGTAGCGCTTTATTATCGAGCTGTCCGTGCGATACTGTGTCCAGGCTACAGTCGGTACAAAATGCTGCTGCGAGAACTGTCACCGGAACTAGGCAGTGCGACCGTATCGTATGACGCCGCCACTTAAATCGTTACGTTGGCTCCCGGTCGCATTTAGGGTTAATTATAAAATCCTGCTTTTGACCCGTATGGCAATACATGGCATTGCTCCTGCATACCTTTGTGAGATTATTGATTCTCATATCCCAGGGCGATACCTTTGTTCACTGGATGCAGGTTACCTTAAAGTGCCTGTGATCAACGAGCCCTCGGTAGGAGGCCGTGCCTTTCGTTACTGAGCGCCCGCACTGTGGAATACTTTGCCAGTTACCGTCAGAAATGCCCCGTCTGCTTCTGTCCTCAAGTCGAGACTAAAGACTTCTTACACGTTCGCTCAGGCATTCCGCCTCGAAACGCGATTCCGCTTGCCTGCGTTTGTTTTGACCACCCGTCATACAAACGCACGCGTAGCACGCAGAGGCGGCCGGGGGAGGGGGGCAGAGATGGGGGGCGAGGCAGCCGCAGCTGGGGTTGATTGCACCCCCTACTTCTTCTTCTTCTTCTTCTTCTTTTTCTTCTTCCCCGGTGCCCAGCAGTGAGGGAGGGAGACGGAGGAGGAGAGCGGATCCACGCAGACGAGCACGGGCGCGAATTCGAACCCGAGCCCGGCGACGACGCCGCCCGGACCGACCCAAGGCCCCTAGCCCCTCCCGACCCGCACGAAGCCCACCCGACCAGTTCCCTATTCCCCCTTTTCCATCCCCTTCCTTCTCCCTGATCCGTGACGGAACGAAACCCCTTCACGGACAGGCGCCGCGTCTGTGCTCACCTGCCTCGTCTGTTGCAGTGGCGCCGAAACCCGGGAGCCAGCGAGACGGGCAGAGACCGGCTGGAGCGCATTCTCCAGTGGATGCTGCAGCAGCAGCAGCAGCAGCAGCAGCAGCAGGAGTCGCCGCACGCGATCGTAGCGGTCCGGCTCGCAGAGCGCCGGGCCCTGGTGGAAGCCCTGGCCGCCCCTCGTGGACCGCCCGATCCATATCCTTACCCATAACCCTAAGCCTATCCGAATCACTTTCCCAGAACAAGCGGTCACTTTGCGGCTATCCCTGTCCCTGTCACCGTTTTCGACCCGAAACCGATCCCTATCCTTATGCCTATCCGTAACCCTCACCCGACCTATAAACCTAACCCTACACCTATCCCTATCACTTTCCTCAACCCAACCCTCTCTCTGAGCCTAAGCCCATCCTTATTCCTGTCCCCATTCCTATCCTTATCGCCATATCGGGGTCCAGTTCCCTGGTGGAAGTCACCGAGGTAGCTGGAAAGCTCCACAGTGGCAAAGCACCGGGGTGGGGGCGGGCGAGATTTTCCCGGAACCGCTTAGGGCCCTGGATGTTGTGGGGCCTGTCATGGCTGACACGCCTCTGCAATGTTGCACGGACCTCGGGGACGGTGCCTTTCGGATTGGCAAACTGGGCAGGCGGTCGCTGTCTCTCAGAAAGGGGGCGGGAGAGCGTGCTCCGGCCGTCGGGCCGTCGCACTTCTCGGCCTCCCTGGGAAAGTCCGTGCCAGGGTGCTGGAAAGGAGGCTCCGGCCGACAGCTGAACCTCACATTGACGAGGAGCAATGCGGGCTCCGTCCAGGCCGTGGAGCCGCGGACCAGCTCTTTACCCTCTCGCCGATAACCGAGGGGCCACGGGAGTTCGCTAATCCGGTCTACACGTGTTTGTTCCGCGGACTTGGAGGAGGCCTACGGCCGCGTTCGCCGAGAAATTCCGCGGGAGGCGCTTCGGGAGTACGGGGTGCCGGGCCCACTGCTGCGGGGCCAATCGGCCTCCGTAACACACCGTAACACACTGCCGCGTCCGCACACTCGGCATCAAGTCAAGCCCGTTCAGTGGGGCTGCTGGACTCCGCCGAGCTTGCGCCTTGCCCCCCGCTCCCGCTTGTGGTCTTCGTGGGCAAGCGCATCGAGGCGCAGCCGAGGTCAGGAGGAGGGCATTCTGCGTGAGGGCCGGAAGGTGATGCCTCCGCTTTTTTTTGTTGCGGACGACGTCGTCCTTTCGGCGGTGTCTCACGGAGGCCTCCGGCACGTGCTGGAACGGTGTGCAGCCGAGCGTGACGCGGTCGGTACGAGGATCGGCACCTCCAAGTCTGAGTCCGTGCCTCTCTCACGGAAAAGTAGGGCAATGCCCCCCTTCAGGTGAGGGGAGAACATTTGCCCCAGGTGGAGGAGTTTCAGCGTCTTGGGGTCTCATTCACGGGCGAGGGTGATGATGCAGCAATGCGGTCGCCGTGCCGGGCTGTAGCGGCGAACGGGGAGCGGAGCGGTAAGGCGAAGCTCTCTATTCGCCGGTCGGCCGGCCTACGTCCCTACCCTCAACCAAGCTCGTGAACTCTGGGTGATGGGCGAAAAGAATGAGATCACGGGTACAAGCGGCTGAAATGAGACTTTTCGCCGCAGGGTGGTGGGACTCACTCCCCGCGACAGGGCGAGGAGCTCGGCCATCCGGGAGGGACTCGGAGTAGAAGCCGCTACTCCTCCACGTTGAGAGGGGTGCCAGTTGAGGTGGTCTGGGAGCCCGCTAAGGGTGTGCCTTGGGCGCCTCCCCTTTGGGGCTATATCAGGCACGGCCGACCGGGACGAGACCCCGGGGTTGGCCCAGGACCCGCCGGAGAGGCGGCATCTCACCGTTGTCCTGGGAGGGGCTGGGGAATCGCCCGGCTTGAGCTGGAGGAAGTTGCGAGGGAGAGGCACGTCCACTCTCCCCTGCTCTCCTTATTGCCACCGCGACCCTCGAAGGACAGGCGCGCAACAAAAAAAGAAACAGACCCCTGCGGGCTTAACGGCGGCGTAGCAAGCACGGCTAGGGTAAGACCCGCGAGCTCCCCATCAGGGAATCGAACCCTGGTTTCCCCCATGAAAAACAGGGACACTTGCCACTATACTAAGGAGGAGGCAGCTGCAGGCAGGCAGGCCTTCTCTTTCTCGGTGCCACTCGAAAGCACTCCCCGGGAGCGCGTCAGCCTCCCCAAGCCGCGCGAGCAGGGCTAGTGTGCAGTGTCAGGATGGCCGAGTGGTCTAAGACGCTGCATTCAGGTCGCTGTCTTCGTGGGAGGCGTGAGTTTGAGTCCCACTTCTGACAGCTTTCTGGAAAGTGTTCAGCTAGTGCCTGGTGGCGGAATCAATTACGAGGCGGGGGCTGTCCGGCTTCCCAGGTAGTTGTGGCCGAGCAGTTAAGGCGATGGGCTTGAAATCCGTTGGCGTCTCCTGTGCAGGTTCGAGTCCTGCTGACTACACCCTGCAAGTGGCTGGTGTTTTTCCTTCCCTCTTTTATTTACTCATTTAATAGGAAAAAGTACACGAGCAGCCGAGCGCTGCGCAACCCTCCATACCGAGGGCGGACTTCCAGCCGGACTTGGTGGCGCACGGCTGTGACCTTCGCGTCCGGGAGACTGAGGTTGCCGCACTGCTTGAGGCGGGGTATTTGCGTGTGCCATGGCCAACGGGAGTCCTGGTGACAGTCAGCGTCGACACGGTGGCCGAACACCTAACACACATAAGTTAAGTGCTCGGTTGCCACCTAGCCAATGGCCTCTTCGTCAAGGGGGAGAAATGATTTTTTCACCAGGAGCGGGTATCTTTCCTGGGCTACGTCCTTGGTCCTGACAGGGTGGAAATGAATCGGCTAAGGTCCAGGCAGTGCTGGATTGGCTCCGTCCGACCACTGTGAAGGCTCTATAACGCTTCTTGGAGTTTCTGTACTTTTACCGCCGATTCATTTGTGGATTCAGCAACCTCACGGCACCCCTCACCTCAATACTCAAGGGTAAACAGTCCCAGCTCTCAGGGTCTAAAGAAGCCTGTCAGGCTTTCCAGGGTCTCAAGGGATGGTTCACAACCACCCTGATACTTAAGCATCCTGACCCGTCACTGCCATTTGTAGTAGAGGTTGATACCTCAACCGTAGGGGTTGGAGCGGTTGTGTCACAGAGGCGAGGAACACCAACCAAACTTTTCCCATGTGTATACTTCTCCTGTAAATTGTTGACTGCCGAACGTAATCACGACATTGGTAACAGGGAACTGTTAGCGATTAAACTGGTGCTAGAGGATCAATCTGCAAGTCTGTTAGGCTCTTTTTTTTTTTTTTTTTTACCATATTCAGGTTCACTGTCTCTTACTGTCCCGGTTCCAGGAACATCAAGGCAGATGCCCTGTCTAGGCTGTATGACAAGGACCCGAGTCCAGACACACCTGAGCCCACCCTGCCCAGCACCTGCTTTGTGGCCCCCATTCGTTGTCAGTTCGCGCAGGACCTTCAACAGACCCAGACGGAGGAACCCAGTCCGCCCGACACCCTCAAAGGTAAAGAGTACGTTCCTCCCAAGATGCGGCCCCAGCTACTCTATTGGGCTCACAACACCCCAGCAGCCGGCCATCCAGGGGCTCGACGGACACTTGCTCTGCTCGAGAAGAAATACTGGTGGCCCTCTCTTCGGGAGGATGTACAGGAATTCGTGGAGGCATGCGAGGTATGTGCCCAGTGTAGGACCTCGAACCAAAAACTTGCAGGGCTGTTGGAGCCACTTCCAGTACCAGCCAGGCCGTGGTCTCATGTAGCGGTGGGCTTTCTGACAGACCTACTGCCCTCGTGCTGTTGGACAGGTTCTCTAAGTCATGTCGTCTGCTTCCTTTGCCCCAACTCCCCACTGCCCTGGCCACAACTGAGCTTCTATTTTGTAATGTCTTCTGGATCTTCGGGTTACCCAAGGATATTGTCTCCGACCGGGGTCTTCAGTTCATGTCCAGGGAATGGAAAGTGTTCTGGCAGAAGCTCGGCGTATCTGTGAGCCTGACTTCAGGATACCATCCTCAGGCCAATGTACAAGTGGAGCGTCTGAACCAGGACCTTGGCTGCTTCCTGAGGAGCTACTGTGGAAAGGACTAAGACCAGTGGTCATGTTTCCTGCCCTGGGCCGAGCATGCCCATAATTCCCTGTCTCATTCCTCCACAGGCCTGTCCCCTTTCCAATGTGTCCTAGGTTACCAGCCTCCCTTGTTCCCCTGGCACCCTGCTTCCTCAGAGGTCCCTGCAGTGGATTCCTGGTACCTGGAGAGCAATGGGTATGGCTGTCCACTAGAGACATTTGCCTGAAACTACCCCCCAAGAAGCTCAGCCCCTGGTTTATAGGCCCATATAAAATCCTTCGGAGGATCATCCCTGTCATTTACCAGCAACACTTGCCACCGCATTTGCGTATCAACCCCACGTTTCATGTCCCCATTCTCAAGCCCTACAGTACTTCCATGCTTCAAGTGGCCTGGGGTGAAGCAACACCCCCTCCACTGGACGTGGATGGGGATGAGGTCTACACCGTTTGCAACCTCCTGGATTCCAAGCGCCGACGTGGGGGGCTGTACTATCTGGTGGACTGGGAGAGGTATGGTCCTGAGGAACACAGCTGAGTGCCAGCTCGCAACATCCTCCACCCATCTCTCATTGCTGATTTCCACCGGGACCATCCGGACATGCCGGCACCCCATCCCAGGGGCCGCCCTCCTTCCAGGCACTGCAGGGTGGCTGGAGCCGCTTGTAGGGTGGGGGGTACTGTCACGTCCATGCCCGCATCTCAACTGACAGCACCTGATTAACCCGCTCACCATGTGAAAGACCCTCTTCAGCTCCCATACCTTTGCGGAATTTCATCTGAGACAACCGTCCACTTGCGTCATGTCCTGCACTTCTTCATGCCTTGTTTCCTGTCTCCATTCTCTGGTTTTCGACCCTTTACTTCATCCCCTGACTACATCCTTGGATCCTCGCTCCCACTCTGACCGCCGATCGACCAACCCTTTGCCTGTCCCCGACAATGAGAATTCGCTGGACCCCTCAGTTCCAGACAAACGATCCTGCACTTGGGAACAACCGTCCCGGATTCCTCAGTTCCATGTGACACAATAGCAAATTCTGGGTTCTGTATTTTACTGGTATGAGTTATTCTGCGTAGCACAATAATGCACAAACTGACATACCTGCACTCTGCTCCCCCAGAGTAGGAGTATATGTGGACTGTGTGTCCAGCACTCTGTCCTTCTGTAGCGTCTCCTCTGGTGAACTGACCCTCCTGTACAGGTTCACCTCCATATTCACTGAGCCCCTCTGTCCTATGTTTAAGGTTTGGGGATCAAACTCCTCTGTGTCCCTGTGTGACCTGTAAAAGATGCCAGTGTCCTGGGTCTGTTTTCTTTTAATACTACTGTTTTATTGTTGGTATGACTTAGACCAGCTGTATTTATTTTGTTTTATTTTAATGTTTCTTTCAGACCCAGAAGATGTGCTGTCCCGACCTAGAAGCGCTCTTCATCAACTGTAAGCCTTTCTACTTGCCGCGGGAGTTTTCCTCATTTATTCTCGTGTTTACATTCCACCGCAAGCATGCGTGAACGCAGCGCTGCAACAGTTGGCCGATCAGATCACAGACACAGAGCAACAGCACCCGGACTCTGTTATAATCATTCTCGGGGACTTTATTAAAGCAAATCTCTCCTGTGAACTGCCAAAATACAGACAGCACGTTACTTGTTCTACCAAAGACAGTAATATACTGGACCACTGTTACACCACAATAAAGGATGCATATCACTCTGTCCCACGGGCAGTTTTGGGGCTCTCTGATCACTGCCTGGTTCATCTTATACCGACCTACAGGCAGAAACTGAAATCAGCTAAACCTGTAATACACACACACACATTATCAGAACCGCTTGTCCCTTACAGGGTCACGGGGAACCGGAGCCTACCCGGCAACACAGGGCGTAAGGCCGGAGGGGGGAGGGGACACACCCAGGACGGGACGCCAGTCCGTCGCAAGGTACCCCAAGCGGGACTTGAACCCCAGACCCACTGGACAGCAGGACTGCGGTCCAACCCACTGCGCCACCGCACCCCCCAAACCTGTAATAAGGACTGTTAAAAGATGGACTGAGGAAGCAGAGCAGGACTTACAAGCCTGCTTCGAGTGCACCGATTGGAGTGTCTTTGAGGCTGCTGCTAGCGACCTAGATAGGACACAGACTCTGTAACATCATATGTCAGTTTCTGCGAGGATATGTGCATCCCTACCAGGACTCGTTTAACATACGACAATGACAAACCGTGGTTCACTGCAAAACTCAGACAGCTTCATCAGGCCAAAGAAGACGCCTACAAGAACAGGGACGGAGTCTTGTATAAACAGGCCAAAAACCCACTGGCAAAGGAGATCAGAGTGGCTAAGAGAAACTACTCTGAAAAGCTGAAGAAACAGTTTTCAGCCAATGATCCTGCATCAGTGTGGAAAGGCCTGAAAGACATCACCAACTACAAGACACCATCCCCCAGCACCGTGTCAACTCAACAACTGGCCGACAATTTGAATGAGTTTTATTGCAGGTTTGAAAAACCCTGCCTCATACCCCACACCCATTCTGACCCTCTCTCCACGCATCAACACCTCCAGTAACCCCCACCTTCCCCCCTCCTGCACCTTTAATCTGTGAAGAGGAGGTGTGTCGGGTCTTCCGCAAACAGAAGACAAGGAAAGCACCAGGCCCAGACGATGTCTCACCAGCCTGCCTAAAATCCTGTGCTGACCAGCTGGCCCCTATCTTCACAAAGATCTTCAACAGACCACTGGAGCTGTGCGAAGTCCCTTCCTGCTTCAAACGCTCCACCATCATCCCCATTCCGAAGAAACCCAAAATCACAGGACGTAATGACTACAGACCTGTCGCCTTAACGTCTGTGGTCATGAAGTCATTTGAAAGACTGGTGTTGGCCTACCTGAAGGACATCACTGGACCCTTGCTGGACCCCCTGCAGTTTGCTTATTGAGCAAACAGGTCTGTGGATGATGCAGTCAACATAGGACTGCACTACATCCTGCAACATCTGGAGAAACCAGGGACTTATGTGAGGATCTTGGTCATGGACTTCAGCTCGGCCTTCAACACCATCATCCCACACCTCCTCCTGTCCAAATTAACCCAACTCTATGTGCCCACCTCCATCTGTCGGTGGATCACCAACTTCCTGACAGACAGGCAGCAGCTAGTGAGACTGGGAAAATGTTCATCCAATACTTGCACGATCGGTACTGGCCCCCTCCAGGGATGTGTGCTCTCCCCACTGCTCTTCTCCCTGTACACCAACGACTGCACCGCTAATGACCCCTCTGTCAAACTCCTGAAGTTTGCAGACAACACCACACTTATTGGCCTCATCCGGGATGGTGACGAGTCTGCTTACAGGCAGGAGGTCCAAGAGCTGGCTGTCTGGTGCAGTCATAACAACCTGGAGCTGAACACGCTCAAAACAGTGAAGATGATTGTGGACTTTAGGAGAAACACCTCAGCATTATCCTATCCCCACTCACCATCATGAACAGCACTGTGGCAACAGTAGAGTCATTCAGGTTCCTGGGCACCACCATCTCACAGGACCTGAAGTGGGAGTTCCACATAGACTCCATTGTGAAGAAGGCCCAGGAACTTTACCTTCGCCAGCTGAGGAAGTTCAACCTGCCACAGGAGCTACTGATGCAATTCTACTCCACAGTCATCCAGTCTGTCCTCTGCACCTCTATAACTGTCTGGTTCGGCTCAGCTACGAAATCAGACCTCAGAAGATTACAGCCAATAGTTTGGACTGCTGGAAGAATCATCGGCACACCCCCCCAGCTCTCCAAGAACTGCACTCGTCCAGAGTCAGTAAAAGGTCTAGCAAAATCATTCTAGACCTCTCACATCCAGGCCACTTCCTCTTCGAACCTTTGCCATCTGACAGGCGCTACAGAGCACTGAGCACCAGGACAGCCAGGCACAAGAAAAGCTTCTTTCCTCAGGGAAACGTTTCTCCTCACAAGTTGGGATAAGTGTGTGTGGCACTTCCTGTGAAGCCATTGCAGCGTCTTATGGTGTAGTTGTGTCGCTGCCATCGAAAGGGGCAACAGTAAATATGTCACTACATGAGAAACACACACACTTTCTGAACCGCTTGTCCCATACGAGGTTGCGGGGAACCGAAGCCTAACCCGGCAACTCAGAGCGTAAGGCTGGAGGGGGAGGGGACACACCCAGAACGGGATGCCAGTCCGTCACAAGGCACCCCAAGCGGGACTCAAACCCCAGACCCACCGAAGAGCAGGACCTGGTCCAACCCACTGTGCCACTAACCCCCGCGTGAGGAGAGCGCTCTATAAAAAATAAAAATAATAATAATAAATGTGAATGGCACATCTCTGTAGCGTCTCAACGGGAGTCCGACACGGACACGCGTTGCTATTACGTCCGAACACGGATGAAGCATAAAATGACCTCACGTGCAGGGTGATGTTAAAAGTGCACTGCGTGCACTGTAAGACACTCGGTGGAAATGAAACAGGAAACACGAGACCATGAAACACACACGGTGTTTGAACTACGGTGAACAGTGAAATGCTACTCTGTGAGTATGACCGCAGCCCCGAGACGTGACGAAATACCGGACTGGAACACTGGACCAGGACTGGAGAACAAGAGGCAGGAACTGACAGGACAGGCACTCGGGACTGGAACATGAACACCTAGGAAACAGACTGAGGGAACAAGAGACTACTAATCGCCAAGAGAGCACAATGGAACCGCTGATTAAGAATCCACAATCGGTTCTGCTCCACTAGCTCCTTTTATACCTCTGTGTCCTATGAGACTGTGAGGTGATACGTGGCTGTTCCCTAGCGGCACTGAGTGGCGCCGCCTCTGACCAGGAGGGGCAGTGACCCTGTGGGACATGACAATCTCCTGGAACACTTTCCAGAGGAATATTTGTTTTTCTCAACTGATCAATATGCTGTCTCCAGGTCCAATCTCTACTGTGTAAGAAAGTGGTCCTGTTCTTTCTTTTACCTTCGCAGACATCCACTTGTGATTTATTAATTTATTTTATTTATTTTTATTTTTTTTATAGAGTGCTCTTCTCACGCAGTGACACAGAGTGCTTTAACACAGGCATACAGCAAGAGAAATTGATACAAACAAAGAAGACAGTCAACTAATGGCTACCATAATGAAGAACTTATTATAGAGCTACAAGTATACCTACTGGCCACAGTGATCCCCACGGTAGTCCCTAGCAAGCACACTTTCACCAATTTCCAATTCTCATACCAGTCCATTTCTCTGAGATTGTCTCAATTGGTTGTCCTGCACAACCCTCTTCAAATTCAGTTGCAACAAGTCATACCTTGAATGTAAAGGTCTTCTGAAGAACAACATAGCTAGAGTTCGATTTGTGGTAGCATGTGTCGTGTTACGATATGCAAACAAAACCTATGCAACTTATGGGTTAACATGATCTTTTCACCCACCCTGGCATGCAGCACATTCTTCAAACTTTGTACAAATCTTTCCACTAATCTGTCCGTAGCAGGATGGTATGGGGCAGAGGTCACATGTCTGATCCCATTGTTCTTTAGGAAGATCTGGAACTCCTCAGATACAAACTGGGGCCCATTGTCACTCACCAGTTATTCTGGGACACCAGTCCTTGCAAAAAGTTCTCTCAACACTGTTATAGTTTGGGCAGCAGTTGTGGAAGACATGCTAAACACTTCTGGTCACTTTGAACATGCATTGACAATCACCAGAAATGTAGTGCCCACGAAAGGTCCTCCAAAGTCAACACAAATCCTTTGCCACGGCACAGCAGCCCATTCCCAAGGGTGCAACGGTACAGGTTTTGGCATATTTTGACCCTGTTGGCATGCTGGGCAATGCATGGCGAGTGGCTCGATCTGCTGATCGATTCCTGGCCACCACACAAAACTTCCAGCGAATGGTTTCATCTTCACCACTCCTAGATGACCAGCATTAACCTCTTCCAAGACTCGAGCTCGCAACTTCGGAGGTATAATGACCCTTAATCCTCACATGAGGCAACCTCCATCGTTGCATCAGCGTCAGTTCATCTCGGCACTGATGGAACTGCGGGAACTGCATCTTCTGTTCTACATTCCAGCCAGTTTGTGTAGCTGTGTACACTCAGGACAACGTTGGATCTCTCCTGGTTTCCCTCTAAATCATTTCAGCTGTCCTAGGGGAACTTGCAAGCTGAGCAAGAGTAAAAACATCCAGGGGAGTGCTTCTATTCGCAGGATTTGCATCATCGCAGTCTAATGGTAGACGTGATAGTCCATCAGCATTTGCATAACTCTGAGTTATTTTGAACTCGATCTGGTATCTATGTCCTCCTGAAAACAACGCCCATCGCTGCATTTGTGCTGTTGCTGTCAGTGGAACGCCTTTCTGTGGATTAAATATGGAAACCAATGGTTTGTGATCAGTAACCAAAGTAAATTCGTTTCCGTACAGATACTGATTGAATCATTTCACACCCCACACTTGACTCAAAGCCTCTCTATCAATCTCTGCATAATTGCTCTCTGCAGCACTGAGAGAGCGTGATGCGAAAGCTATGGGGTATTCAGTTCCATCACCCATGACATGCGATAACACTGCTCCAATACTGTACGGCAAAGCATCACAGGCTAGCTTGATGGGTTTGTGTGGATCAAAATGGGTCAACACCGTTTCTGATACCACTAGTTTCTTTGCTTCCTGAAACGTTTGTTCACACTGTTTTATCTACATCTACTCCTGTCCTGCTCGCAACAACGCATTCAGGGGGTAGAGAACAGTGGCAAGGTTCAACCAAAAACTAGTTTTTACAATAATTAACAAATCCTAGAAACGACCTCAGTTGTGAGACATCTTTCGTGTCGTGGGGCCTCTGCAACAGCCCTTATCTTGTCATGACACTTGTGCAGGCCGTTTGCATCAATTTTGTGTCCACAACATGTAATAGTACTCTTGAAAAACTCACACTTATCACGCCTTGCACGCAGTCCATAATCTCCTTGTCTCTGTAGGACATGTGTCAAGTTCTCCAAATGACTGTCAACATCCTCTCCAGTGACTATAATATCATCAAGGTAGCCTTGTGTACCAGGACATCCTTGAAGTACTTGCTCCATCACTCTTTGCCATAATGCTGGTGCTGAGGCAATGCTGAAAACCAATCTATTGTATCGATACAAGCCTTTGTGGGTGTTAATGGTCAGGAACACTTTTAAAGCCTCCTCCATTTCCATCTGCAAATATGCTTCTGCCAGAACTATTTTACTGAAAACCTCCTCCTGATAACGAAGCAAAGATATCCTCTATTCTCGGTAGTGCATGTTGTTCTGCTTGCAGCTCAGAGTTGATGGAGGCTTTAAAATCCCCGCATAGTCTTACTGTACTGTTCTCCCTGCGTGTTGTGCACCCAGTACGTTAACGCAGTTTAACAGCAAGCCAAACTCGATTCTCACGAGCCAGGATTATGAGCGTCTTGCTCCTTTATTGTCTCCAAATGTGAAAATGCGAGTGAAACTATAATAAACAGAAACAGTAAAGGAAACTTAGTCTAATTACAACAATCGTTATAATAACTAGTTAAATCGTTTGCCGATAGCACACTTAGCATGACACAGCGCGAACTCACACACGCGTTTTACAAGAACAGTAACGTGGAGTTACGGCTGAATAAACAGAGTTTACATTACAAAGGTCAAACTTAAAAGCACGTAAACATTTTAGACAATGTCTGCAAGAACTTCACAACTTACAGTTATTGCTTCCACGGGCGTAGGAAAAGCACGCAGAACTCAAGACGCTTCCACTATGCCTATCCCAACAGTAGCGCATCATGGAAATAGCGCATGTGCACAAATTGCGTATAACTTACGGAAATAAAGGTTCCGCTCAACAAAGCAATTAATCACATAAACTAAACAAATCTGCGGGCAGAACACTTACAGTTCCGAACAACTGGAGTTGCCCAGGGGATTCAGTCAACTTTGGACAGTATTCCTTCAGCTTCCAACCGATCCAGCTACATTTCTGCTTTTGAAATTTGGGTATTGCGCCCTCATCCAGGGTTATTTTCCCTTTAATATGCTTCAACGCTCCTGTTCCTGGTTGGAACACCACTGCAGCATCATCCACCTTTTTCAGTTTCTTTTAAGTGCCTAGCAAAACAGGAACTGAGACTGGTAGACTTTTTATGGATTTCCAGTCCAACTGTAACTTTTAAACCAGTCACGTCCCCAAAGTGCTGGTCCTACTGTTGGAACTATGTACAGATCTAGTTCGCACTGTTGATTGTTGTACTTTACAGTCACTGTCATCACACCCAGTGGAACTATGGGCTCACCAGTGTATGTTTTCAATTTAACAGGCGATGGCTTTAATTTTGCTTTTGTGAAATGTCTTTCAAACTCAGTCTGTGACATCACAGATACGGCAGAGCCTGTGTCCAGCTCCATTCTGACTGTCTTTCTATTCACTTGTGGTGTTTGCCAAATTGCTTGTTTCAAGTCACCTTTCAGACTGTAGATTCGCAGAGTTGCCAACCCTCTGTCGCTTTCTTCATCTATTAGGTATTCGTTTCTCCAACGGCCCCAGAATTCATTCGCAAGCGCTTGCACTTGCCTCCACTGGCCTTTCAGGAGATCTTTTCCAGTGAAGATTCCTGGTGGAGCATGTAGGCCTGGCTTTTGAGTTAGGAGCATGGCAGGGGATAGCAGAACTGGTGAGGAGGGATCCGATGAGATGGGGACCAGCGGCCTTGCGTTGATTATTGCTGAGGTCTCTGCCATCAGGGTACACAGAACCTCATGTGTCAGGTGAGTGCGTTTGTTTTGTAAAAGCATAGAGTCTAATATTCTGCGTGTCACCCCAATCATACGCTCCCACACTCCCCCCATGTGGGAGGCGTGCGGGGGATTGAACTTCCATGTGCAGCCGTTGCTGTGGAGATACTTCAGGATGCTGGTCTGCCTCTCATCAAGACACCCCATGCCCAGTTCCGCGCTGGCAGCGACGAAGTTAGTCCCCCTGTCTGACCTAAGCTGCTTTGCGGGGCCTCTAACTGCAAAGAATCTCCGCAATGCATTGATACAGCTGGTGGCATCCATAGACTCTATAACTTCGATGTGTACTCCCCTGGTACTCATACATGTGAACAGAATGGCCCACCTTTTGCTTTGCGCTGCACCTCCACGAGTGCGTCGAGTGACCACCGACCATGGTCCAAATATGTCCAGCCCCACGTACGTGAAGAGTGGAGATGTGTTGAGCCGCTCCGGAGGGAGGTCAGCCATCTTTTGCACTTCTACCTTCCCCCTGAGCTTTCGGCATATTACACAGCGATGAAGGATAGAACTCACCAGCCTCTTGCCAGCAACAATCCACAGTCCAGCCGCTCTGATGGCCCCTTCTGTGAACTGACGCCCCTGGTGTTTCACTTCCATGTGATGGTGTTTCACAAGCAGCTTGGTAACATGGCTATTCTTTGAGAGGATGATTGGGTTTTTTACCTCTGATTCAAGGGAAGCATGTCTGAGACGCCCTCCGACCCTCAGGAGGCCATCACTGATGTAGGGGTCAAGGGTCAGGATTGGACTTGAATTAGGGACTTCTGTGTTTGCTTGAAGAGCAGCATATTCGTTCGGATATGTGTCTCTTTGAACAGACTCTAGTATGAGCCTCCTGGCTGCCTCGAGTTCTCCAGGAGTGCGAGGCCTGCTACATTGATGCCATCCTTTACACATGTGCTGCGATGTGTCGGTGGAGCCTGACTTGTGGGAACGTGCCTGATGTATCAAGAGGGAAACAGCTCTCAACAAGGAGTTCCATGTGGAAAAATGCTGGAATCTTTCAGAGCCAAGTCGCTTAGCTTCAATGTGGGTAGCGAGAGCCGTTACTTGCGGTCTGACGTCCACGTCCATTTCAGGGTCTATCAGTTCAAAGTGCTCGTGCTTCTCTGGCTTTGGAGGCTTATAGAGGAAGTCAGGTCCCTTGAACCACATTGTGTTCATGAGCTGTGATGCAGCCACAGATCTGGTGGCTAAGTCGGCTGGGTTCTCTTCTGAAGGGACGTAATGCCACTGCTCAGGGGACGTTGTCTGGCGTATGCGATTCACGCGATTGTGTACGTAGACAAAGAATCGCTTTGAGTCATTACAGATGTATCCAAGGACCACCCTGCTGTCGCAGTAGAATTGTACAGCGTCCGGCTTGTGGTCCAGTTCGTCTAAGATCAGCTCCGCTATCTCAACCGCTAGGACGGCTCCACAAAGCTCAAGGCGTGGGATTGTCGGATCCGGCTGCGGTGATAGTTTTGCCTTTCCCAGGACAAATCCAACTTCACAACGGCCATCTTCAGTGACAGCTCTTAGATAAGCTACTGCCCCTATGGCCCAGTTTGAGGCATCGGAAAAAAGACACAGTTCCGTGTACATAGGTCTTGAGAGTGACTTGGGTATATAGCAGCGAGGCACGTGGAGGCTGCTTAGCTCCTCGAGTGACGATTTCCACACTTCCCATTTGCTCATCTTTTCATCTGGCAGAGGAGCATCCCAATCCTGAACTCCACTGGACAGCTCCCGCAACAGCAATCTGCCTCTGATCGTCACTGGTGCTGCCAGACCCAAGGGGTCAAAGATGCTGTTGACGACTGATAGCACCCCACGACGGGTGTAAGGCTTGTCAGTGACAACTACTTTAAAGGTGAACATATCTGTGCTGATGTCCCAGCATAGGCCTAGGCTCCTTTGGGCAGGCAGAGTCTCATCATCTAGACCCAGGTCTTGGATGCCTGAGGCCAGTTCTTCTGGTTTGAAGGCTTTCATCACAGTGATGCTGTTTGATGCGATTTTGTGCAGCTTCAGGTTAGACTCTGCAAGTGATGCACAAGTACGCTTTAGTAGGTCTATAGCTGTAGACTCTGTAGGAAGGGATATGAGCCCATCGTCCACATAGAAGTGTCTTTCAACAAAGTGCCTTGTGTCAGCTCCATACTTTGGTTCTCCTTTCTGAGCAGCTCGCCGCAGACCGTAGATAGCAACCGCCGTGGATGGGCTATTGCCAAAGACATGCACTCGCATGCGATATTCTTCTATCTCTTTGGATAGGTCATTGTCTTTATGCCACAGGAATCTCAGGTAGTCTCTGTGGTCGTGCTTTACCAGGAATCCATAAAACATCTGTTGGATATCAGCAGTGACTGCGATGAGATCCTTCCTAAACCGTAACAGCACACCCAGGAGAGTATTGTTCAGATCGGGGCCTGTAAGCAGCACTGAGTTGAGGGAGACACCGTGTTGTTGGGCGCTTGAGTCAAACACGACTCGTATCTGCCCTGGCTTCTGCGGATGGTACACCCCGAAAATGGGCAGGTACCAACATTCTTGCTTCTCATGGATGGGCGGTGCCTTCTCTGCATGTTTGTTCTCGAAGAGCTTTTCCATGAAGGAGGAAAACTGTTGCTTCATCTCCGCGTTTTTGCTCAGAGTGCATCTTAAAGACCTAAGGCGGGACAGTGCTTGCTCTCTGTTGTTCGGGAGTGGGGGACGAGGTGACTTGAACGGTAAGGGAGCTACCCAATTGTTCTTTTCATCCTGATGGACTTCTTTCTCCATAATCTTTAGAAAGATCCCATCCTCGAAGGACATGGCACATTTGTTGTCATTGTCTGTACGCTGAAAGACCATAAGCCCGAGCTTGTCTTCAGGTTGCATAGGTTTTAACGTGGATGTAGAGAGACCATACCTGCGCTCCCCGCCGTAGCACGGTTTTTCCTTTACCCTGATGCTGTTATGACAAGGAGTGAGGAGAGACGGGCGTCCGTTCTGTAGGATGTGGGTTCTGAAGACGCTCAGAGTTGGTTTATGAGCATTGTCAATACACACGTCACCTACAATTACCCAGCCTAAGTCTAGACGCTGAGCAAAGGGTGCATTATGTGGTCCATTGAGTTGCTCTCGCACCTTGTGCACACGTATCATGTCTCTCCCTAGCAGGATCATCATCTGCGCGTCAGGATCTACTTGGGAATGTGGGGAGCAATGTGCCTTAGGTGAGCGTGCGCGAGAGCGACCTCTGGAGTTGGAATCTCAGATCTATTGGTCATTGTCTCATTGCACTCAATGAGTGGTGGAAGGTCCATGCACACACCTCCATTCACTGCTTCAATTTGGAAGCCTACCGCCTTTCTTCCAGTCATCTCCGTGGTGCCTGCGCATGTCTTCATCAGGTATGGTGACAGGTTGCTCTCAACCCGGAACAGGTGGAAAAATTCAGAGCAGGCCAGTGAGCGGTTACTCTGATCGTCAATGATGACATACATTTTGATGGAGTGCTCCGGTTGACCCCGGGGGAAGACACGCACCAGGCACACCTTTGAGCAGGACCGTGTGAGGCTGCCCTTTCCACAGACCTTGGTGCATCGTGATGTCACCTCGAGTGGAGGACTGCCTCGTGCTTCTGCGTCTGGTTCTAGAGTGGTCAGTGAAGCAGGAGGTTGGGAGGTGAGAGGGTGCATTGCAGAGCAGTGTCTTTCGCTCTCACACTCGCCGCATTTCAAAGTCGCTTGACAATCCTTGGCCTGGTGCCTTGGAGAGCAGCACTTAAAACAGCGTTTGTGTTCCTTTAGGATGCTTTTTCGTTCCTGCAATGTTTTCATTCTGAATAACCTACATTCTTCCAAAGGATGAGTTTTCTTGTGCACAGGACAGTATCGGGCTAGATCATTGTCTCTTCTCTCAGCCTCTGTAGTGCTTGTGGAGTCTGCATCAACTGTGGCAGACACGTCTGTCTTTTGCACAGATATAGCAGTCTTGAATCCGCTGTGCTTTGACTGAGTTCTCTCACCTTTGTTGTAAGACTGACCGCTGCCAGACAAGATGAAACTTGGGTCATTTCTGGCCTTAGCCTGGTCATAGACAAAGTCAACAAAAAATGAAAAAGGAGGAAAAGTTACTCTGTGCTGTTCCTTGTATAGTGAGCCGGTGAAGAGCCATTTGTCTTGCAGGGCTGGAGGCAACTTTTCCACTATGGGCTTTATCCCACGAGGAGTATCGAGGTAGGCCAGGCCAGGAAGATAGCCATCATTTTTAGCTGCGAGCAGCTCCATGAGAAGATCGCTGAGCTCTCTCAGTTTTGTGTTGTCCTTAGCCGACAGACGGGGGAAGCTATCCAATCGTTTAAATAGGGCATTTTCCACTATTTCTGGTGTAGCATAGCATTCCTGAAGTCTATCCCAGGACAGATGGAGGGCAGCTCTGGGGTCAGTAACATAAACGGCACGGATCCTTCTCACATGCTCAGATGACTCTTTACCCAGCCATTTCACGAGGAGGTCCAACTCTTCGCTATATGTGAGCCCCAAGCCCTGTGTCGCGTTGAGGAATGAGGACTGCCATGCTCTGAAGTTCTCTGGCGTGTCATCGAATTTGGAGAGACCAGTGGTCACTAATTCTCTGCGTGCTAGGAACTTGGCAAAGTCTAACATGGTTGAAGTGTTAGCATGAGAAGGATGCTGACCATGTTCTCTGCGTGGGTAATCCGATGGTCGTGAAGTAAGTATGCGTTCAGTTGCACATGCGTGCTGATCTGCTGAGGGTCTGAAGAGATTGAGCGGAGGCTTCTCCTCTGCAGCTACAGGTGTTGTTTGCTGAGTATCATTGTTCGCAGCGTGCCGGATTTCATCGTGATGCGATAAAGCAGGAGTCTGAGTACTGACCTGTGACCGGCACCGCACATATTCTTCCGTGCGCTGCTGAATCACTTGTGGCGAGACAACGCTCCTCACACTTTGCATGTCATCATTTCCCATAGCTGCGGCTGCTTCTAAGATTTCAGCGTTTACTCGCGCAGCTTCCGCTTCCTTTTCAATCTCCAACGCTTCTAATTCTAGATCTAGCCTAGCTCTCTGCTTTTTTATTTCTAGCTGTCTTTTAGCATAAGCCACCTTGGTAAGAGCTGCTTCAGCTGAGGCTCTAGCCTTGGCAGCAGCCTCCATGATAGATGACTTGGAAGAAGATGAGTGCTTAGAGCTCGCTCTTGATGCTGCATGGACTGAAGAGTTGGGTGAAGATGGACGCTGCATGCTTGCGTTCTTGTATTTTTTCCTGGCACCCACCGCTGGTGTAACTTTTCACTGTACTGTTCTCCCTGCGTGTTGTGCACCCAGTACGTTAACGCAGTTTAACAGCAAGCCAAACTCGATTCTCACGAGCCAGGATTATGAGCGTCTTGCTCCTTTATTGTCTCCAAATGTGAAAATGCGAGTGAAACTATAATAAACAGAAACAGTAAAGGAAACTTAGTCTAATTACAACAATCGTTATAATAACTAGTTAAATCGTTTGCCGATAGCACACTTAGCATGACACAGCGCGAACTCACACACGCGTTTTACAAGAACAGTAACGTGGAGTTACGGCTGAATAAACAGAGTTTACATTACAAAGGTCAAACTTAAAAGCACGTAAACATTTTAGACAATGTCTGCAAGAACTTCACAACTTACAGTTATTGCTTCCACGGGCGTAGGAAAAGCACGCAGAACTCAAGACGCTTCCACTATGCCTATCCCAACAGTAGCGCATCATGGAAATAGCGCATGTGCACAAATTGCGTATAACTTACGGAAATAAAGGTTCCGCTCAACAAAGCAATTAATCACATAAACTAAACAAATCTGCGGGCAGAACACTTACAGTTCCGAACAACTGGAGTTGCCCAGGGGATTCAGTCAACTTTGGACAGTATTCCTTCAGCTTCCAACCGATCCAGCTACATTTCTGCTTTTGAAATTTGGGTATTGCGCCCTCATCCAGGGTTATTTTCCCTTTAATATGCTTCAACGCTCCTGTTCCTGGTTGGAACACCACTGCAGCATCATCCACCTTTTTCAGTTTCTTTTAAGTGCCTAGCAAAACAGGAACTGAGACTGGTAGACTTTTTATGGATTTCCAGTCCAACTGTAACTTTTAAACCAGTCACGTCCCCAAAGTGCTGGTCCTACTGTTGGAACTATGTACAGATCTAGTTCGCACTGTTGATTGTTGTACTTTACAGTCACTGTCATCACACCCAGTGGAACTATGGGCTCACCAGTGTATGTTTTCAATTTAACAGGCGATGGCTTTAATTTTGCTTTTGTGAAATGTCTTTCAAACTCAGTCTGTGACATCACAGATACGGCAGAGCCTGTGTCCAGCTCCATTCTGACTGTCTTTCTATTCACTTGTGGTGTTTGCCAAATTGCTTGTTTCAAGTCACCTTTCAGACTGTAGATTCGCAGAGTTGCCAACCCTCTGTCGCTTTCTTCATCTGATTTTTGAGCAACAGCATGCACATCTCTACTGTTCTTTCTCTAAGCTTTGTATTGTCTGTCTTTCTCATGGTATGAAATATCAGAGCGACATGCTCTTTGTATGTGTCCAACTTTGTTGCATTTTCTGTACGTTTCATTTTTGAATCTGTACTGGTTTTGCTTTGTGTCCCCCCTTGTCACAACGGTAGCACGATTCTGCATTCTGCACTGTCCTCTTTAGTTTACATACAGTGGTCACTTTGTTCACTGACATTTTCGCTCTGGATCGCAAATCTACTCCATCTCTGGTAGCTGTTTCCATGGTGACAGCAACTTCAACTGCACGTTTGAATGTGAGATCTGACTCCGTAAGCAGCCCTTTCTGGATACACTCTTGTCATACCACAGATTAGACGGTCTCTCAGTGCATCATTCAGTCCATCTCCAAACTGACAGTGTTCTGATAGCTTCTTTAGTTCAGCCACATAAGCTGCAATAGACTCACCCTCGTTTTGGTTACGTTTATGAAACCTAAAACGTTCCGCTATAATCAGCAGGTTTTGTGCTAAATGTTCCTGCAGTGTTTGCACAATATTATCAAAGCTGAGGTCTGCAGGCTTTGTGGGGGCAGTGAGGCTCCCCAGCAATGCATAAGCTTTTCCTCCCATCACACTTAACAGCACTGACACCCACTTGTCATCGGCAATGCCGTTGGCTTTGAAATGCTGCTCGATTCATTCACAGTACATCGTCCACTCATCCGTAGCACTGTCAAATGCATCAATTTGTCCGATATTTCCAGCCATCTTTCTTACATGTTATTTCACTTACTGGTCTGTATTGCGCTTCCCCCTCTCTGTCCGAGCGGATCCGTTACACTTCTGCCAGGAAGGAAAACGTCCATCCACAAAAAAAAAAAAAAAAAAAAACTAGGAGAAACTTCTGTGCAATATCCGAAAAATCCTCGTCGCCAACTGTCATGTTTTGCAGGTGTATTTAAGACACGATGGATTATGTTTTCTCTTTTTTTCTTTACTGAACCACGTGCAAGCAACAACTCTTCTACACTTTCTGTACATATTACCTGGCCAACCAACATCTAACCCACGCTACTATTAAGAATGGCCTATTAACACTTATCCCTGAGTTTATACAACACTCAATACACAACACCTATGATCACGTTCGCTGAGAAATACTGTGGGAGGTGCTTTGGGAGTGTGGGGTGCTGGGGCCACTGCTGCAGGCCAATCCGCCTCTGTAACATGTGGAGCGAGAGCTGTGTGTGCATACTCTGCATGAAGTCAAGCCTATTCAGTGTTTGTGTTCGGACTCTGCCAGGGTTGTGCCTTGTCCCTACTCCTGTTTGTGGTCTTCGTGGGCAGGATATCAAGGTGCAGCCGAGGTCAGGAGGGCATTCTCTGTGAGGACTGGAAGGTGATGGCTCTGCTTTTTGCGGATGATGCTGTCCTTTTGGCATCATCACATGGATGCCTCCAGCATACACTGGAACGGTGTGCAGCCAAGCATGAAGCGGTTGGTATGAGGATCAGCACCTTCAAATCTGAGTCCAAGCTTCTCTCATGGAAAAGGATGACATGCCCCCTTCAGATAAGGGGAGAAAATTTGCCCCAGGTGAAGAAGTGTAAGTATCTTGGGGTCTTATTCACAACTGAGGATGAGAAGGGAGAGTGAGATCAGCTGCAGAGCGGAAGCGGCGGCAGCAGTAATGTGATCGCCGTACCGGACTGTAGTGCTGAAGGGGGAGCTAAGCCATAAGGCAAAGCTCTCTGTTTACCAGCCAGTCGGTTCTCGTCCCTACCCTAACCAATGCTCATGAACTCTGGGTAACGACCGAAAGAAGGAAATCACGGATACAAGCAGCTGAAATGAGTTTTCTCCACAGGGTAGTGGGACTCATTCTCCGTGACAGGGTGAGGAGTTGGGCCATCCAGGAGGAATGCAGAGTAGAGCCGCTACTCCTCCACATTGAGAGGAGCCAGCTGAGGTGGTTCAGGAATCTGCTAAGGGTGTCCCCTGGGTGGCTCCCTTTGGAGGTATACCAGGCACAGCCAACTGGGGCGAGACCTCGAGGACGGCCCAGGACCTGCTGGAGAGATGGTATCTCACAGTTGTCCTGGGAGTGGCTGGGCATCCCCTGGGTTGAGCTGGAGGAAGTTGCGAGGGACAGGGAGGTCTGCTCTCCCCTGCTGTTCTTATTGCCACCGCGACCCAAGAAGGACAAGCGGGCAAGAAGATAGCTGGATAGACATAACTGCTGCAGACTCAACAGCAGCGTGGAAAATGCAGCTAGAGTAAGACTCATCGTTTCTCGGCCTTTTGGCTAAGATTTTTCTTGCCACAAGGTGCTGCTGTGTAGCTTAGAGAGGATGGGGTGATCCTAGTGCATGTCCAGTAGCTGGCTTGTCCACCGCTGGCATGGGGTGAGCCTCTATCCTCTAGAAGACTTTTATTTTCTTTTGGGTAGCCCAGCGATCCTAAAGCGTGTCTAGTGGGTGGCATGACCGCTGCTGTCACGGGGTGAGCTGGAGTTTTTGTTTCCTAAATCTCTTCTAGCTTTATGTTAGCTTAAATATGACACTTTCACCAAGGATTCCCTCTGCGAGGGAGGAACCTTTGATGGGTACACCATTGAAGAATACAGATGGACCATTGGAGAGAACAACGAATACTGGCAGAACTTCTTTTCCGCCGAATGGAATGCGGGCAGCAGATGGAGGACCGTTGAAAAACACAGCCTGTTTTTATTGGAGACCCCAGGAGGAAGATAGAGACTTCCACGATCGGCTTACCTTTATAAAAGAGGTAATTTTGGGTCTCCTGGGCCTTACTGTGGAGGACGTTATTTGCATTCAACGGAACAGCCCGCTGCAGTTCTTTGATGTCACTTTGACTACAGAAGCTTGTTTTAAAAGGATGATTGAGAGTTGCAGGACTCTCGCTGATCATTCTGTTTTGAAATTTTATGACGTTGAGAACCGTTGGGTTAACAATCAACCCATAGCGACTGTGCATGTTTTTAACCCTTTTATTACGGCGGAGTCTATACGAGAATTTTTACAGAGGTATGTCGAAGTCCCGCCCGGTCATAAAGATATGAGGGATGAACTTCGTTTTTGGAATGGAAAAAGGCAGTTTCGGGTCCCTTTGCTCCCTGACCCACAAGGTTTTGATGGGTTTTGCCACCCACCCACTGCTTTTAATTTAGGCACAAGCAAGAGCTATTTATTTTATTCTAACCAGCCACCCTTCTGCCGAGTGTGTCAGGGGTTTGGGCATACGGGGGCTGATTGCACCAATATGCAGTGCAATAACTGTTTGGAGAAAGGTCACATGGCTAGAGATTGTAATGGTCCACGCAGGTGTAATGTCTGCAGGGCAGAAGATCATCTTGCCCGCACCTGCTCTCTGAGGAAACCCACCTATGCCGACACCGTGTCGGGAAGCCGAGTGTCTGGTAGAAGGGAGGAAGAAATGTTGGCTCAATCTGATGTTGTTGAAGAGCAGGTGCATGAAGAGTTGGCAGTAGAGAAGGAAGACCTGACGTTTGTGACCCAAAGGACCACGCCCACCAAAGCCCAGAGTACCCCGAAGGATACAAATAGGAAAAGGAGTAAAGGTCCTACACCAAAGGAATACAAGAAGAGCAGAAAAGAGGAGGGGGTGAGCAAGAAAGAAAAGCCAGCAGCAAAGATGGAGGAGGACCGAGACCAATCTTTGCTGGTAGGGGATGGAAGCCACACGGATTGGCCAGTTGTGACTGCACCCCCCTACAGTATGATGAGTTCCCCTCTTTATTCAGACCAGAATGATGATATCAGTGAGCAGCCATATGTTGCTGTAGATTTCCAGAATATGATATAAATGTCGGGAGGGGAATGATTTTGTTTTAAATTTGTTTTAATGAATTTTAGTAGGGTTTTAATGTTCTTATGGTTGGTTAATTATTTAATTTGTCCCCTTTATGGCTGATTTTAGAATTTTAACTTTGAACGTCAGAGGATTGAAGAATGTTTTGAAAATGGCAGCAGTGTTTGATAGGCTTGCATCCTCTGCCTTCCAGCTATGTTTTTTACAGGAAGTTCACCTTCGAGATCAGCGGAATGTGGCCATTTTCTCTTCAGGGTGGAGGAAAGGTAGATCATACTGGAGTGTGGGTGGCGTCCACTCAACAGGTGCAGGCATTCTTTTCGGAGAACGGAGTTTTGAGAATGTAAGCACGTTCACAGTTCTACAGGGTAGAGTATTGGGAGTGGACGCCACCTGGAGGGGACAACACATCCGTGCGATGTGTGTCTATGCTCCAGTAGAGGTTGCATCCCGCAAATCTTTTTTGGAAGAGTTGACCCCCTTTTGTGTCTGTAAAACGCACTTAATAATTGGGGGAGATTTTAATATATATCTGGAGGGTAAAGAGGATATTAGCATCAAACATTTTAAGAATTTTATGCTCAGATTTAGTCTTTCTGATGATTTTAAAGTATGCAACCCCAGTCATCCAGGCATTACCTGGTCTAATAGTAAAGGAGCACAAAGTCGCCTGGATTATATTTTGGCTTCCGACTCTGTTGTTTTTAAACGGGTCCACCTCTCTCCTTATTAGCCGACGGACCATTTGATGGTAGAGGCTACGGTTTCCATAGAGGCTCCGTTGCATGGTCCTGGGTATTGGAAACTGAATGTAGATGTTTTAAAGGAGAAAGAGTATAGGGACCTTTTTTATAAGCATTTTAAGGTATGGCAGGAGCTCAAATCTTTCTGTGGCTCGGTTTCGGATTGGTGGGAAGACACCAAAATGAAGGTGCGAACCATTACTAGGCAGTACTGTGTTCGTAGGAGGGCTCAATCTCGCAGAGCAATGCGGAAAGCGGAGAAAAAGTTGGGAAAGCTCTATGCCCACCACAATAATGGAAAGGATTTTAATAGCGACAGAGAAGCGGAATTAAAGGCAGAATTAAGATGACTGTATGACCAGGAAGCTAGCGCGCTCCTCGCACGAGCCCGAGTAAGAGAACTGGAGGAAGGTGAAAAATGTTCCTCTTTCTTCTTTAATAAAACGAAGGGCTTTCAACATGATACGGGTTTTATTTCTCTGCGTACTGGGCAAGGAGAACTAGTTAACGATACGGCCCGGATGATTGAGGTTGCTACAGAATTTTATGAAACTCTTTTTAAGGGAAGGGAAACTGACCCTGTCACAGGGGATTCCTTTTTACACCATTTGCGGGCGACCCTCCCGGCTGAGTCCCGGGCTTGCCTAGAGGCACCCATCACTCTGGGGGAACTGTCTGACGTGCTCTCCAGAATAAACCGGAGGAAAGTCCCAGGCTTGGACGGACTGCCGGTGGAATTTTATTCCACATTCTGGGATGTCCTGGGCCCTGTCTTCCTTGAGGTTGTCAAAGAAGTGCTGACCCGAGGTAAGTTGACGGACAGCATGAGGTCGGGGGGTTCTATCCTTGTTGCATAAGAAAGGCAATAGAGCCGACCTGGGCAACTGGAGGCCCCTGACCATGCTGTGTGTTGATGTAAAGTTAATCACTAAAATCCTGACCTAGCGTCTGAGGAAGGTGATGACCCTCCTGGTCCACGAAGACCAGACACGTGGGGGTCCCGGGCATTCGGCAATTTGGAATTTACATCTTATTAGAGATGCGATCGCCTGGGTGGAGGATCGAAAAATTCCCCTAGCGCTGGTCAGTCTGGACCAGGAGAAGGCGTTTGATCGTGTGGACCATACCTTTATGTTCAATGTTTTGGGCAGATTGTGATTGTGCCCCACCTTTCTCGGGTGGGTCCGAACACTTTATAATGATGTCGGTAGCCAGGTTATAATTAACGGCTCTCTCGGGGAGTGGTTGCCCCAGACGAGTGATGTTAGACAGGGGTGTCCGCTGTCTCCCCTCCTCTATGTTTTGTATGTGGAGCCGTTGGCGGCGGCAATTCGGGCCCACCCGGAAATAGATGGGTTGCACATTCCAGGAGGTGGTGGCAGGACTGTTAAGTTGGCCCAATATGCAGATGACACAGTCCTGTTTGTGTACTCTGACCGCTCACACGCCCAGGCATTGCGCCTGACTCAGACGTTCGGTAGGGCCTCGGGTTCGGCGCTCAACCTCGGGAAGACAGAGGTAAAGTACTTTGGATTCTGGGGAGCGCGAGAAGACACTTTTGGCAGCCTTTCGCTTTGTAGAGGTCCCCTCAGAGTGCTGGGTGTAAGTTTTCTCTCAGAAGGAGCAGCCCGGGTCAACTGGGAGGAGCGTCTTGCAATAGCTAGGCGGAAGATGGGGTTGTGGAAGGCAAGGTCCCTGTCCTTCCTGGGTAAAACATTGATTTTGAAAGTTGATGTCCTCCCGACCTTACTTTACTTGGCTCATGTCTACCCCATGCCTCGCAATTTAAGGAAAGGATTCGTGAAAGATGTGTTCGGCTTGGTATGGGGTGGAAGGCCTGAGTTTGTGAGGAGGGAGGTGATGTACCTAGGGAAGGACAGGGGCGAAAGGGAGGTTCCTGATTTCCCCCTAAAATTTGATTGCCTTTTTTTTTGCGCAGCACTGTTTCCATCTGAACATGGGGGTGTGGTAGCACAGTGGGTTGGACCGCAGTACTGCTCTCCGGTGGGTCTGGGGTTCGAGTCCTGCTTGGGGTGTCTTGCGACGGACTGGCGTCCCGTCCTGCGTGTGTCCTCTCCCCCTCCGGCTTTCTGCCCTGTGTTGCCGGGTAGGCTCCGGTTCCCCGTGACCTATCTGGGATGAGCGGTTCTGAAAGTGTTTGTGTGTTTCCATCTGGGAGCACCCGCACCAACATTTTATCGCCTCTGGCTGTCTTTCCCGTTGCGACTTTTGGTGAATTCGCAGTCCAATGCTGGACCAAAGGCCGAGTCTCTGCCGGATCACTACAAACAGATGGTGAAATGGAGCAAGATCATTCCGAAAGACACTGACGCAAATACCCTACTCAAGCACACGGTGTTATATAATGCCTTGTTGGAGAGGAGGGGAACGCGAGTGATGTTAGGCCTTGGGGAAGACATTTGGGCCCGAATTCAGCCAAAAGGGCTTGACAATAGGCTGCAGGACTTAAACTGGCAGTGTCTCCACGATAGATTACCCGTGATGGAAAAACTTTACAGGTATGGGTTGACTGGACGTCCCGACTGCCCGCGACCCCAGTGTTTGGGTGCGGAAACGATTAAGCACGTTTTTTGGGATTGCGGTTATGCTGGGACAATCTGGTCATTGGTTGAGCCCTTGTGCAGAGAGTTAGATGGCGAGATGGCATTGACTTTTAATAATATCATGAAGGGACTGTCCCCCAAGGCAAGTAAAGCAATCTCTGGTAGGATTTGGTTGATTGTGAGTTTGACAGAGAAAGAATTGTGGAATGCACGCATTAACCTTGTCCGAAAAGGGTTGAAAATGGGAGCTTATGGTGCCTTTTTGAAGATTCGAGCTGAACTGAAGTTCGGAATAAAGCGGGATCTGATTGCCTGGGGCTACCACGAGGCAAAAGACAGATAGAAAGACCTCGTGGATAAATGTGTCTGAAGCTCTGAGGATGGACGTTTGCTTTATGGAACTGCATTCTTTTAAAACATATTGTACTTTCTTGTATCTTACCCCTTTGTATATTTTTTTTTTTATGTTTGTTAGTGTGGTTTTTATTTGTGCAGTATTTATTTACAGATTTTAGTGGTTTGGGTTTGTGCACTTTTAACTAACATTTTTAACTTATGTGGGTTTTATTTGTAAAAGTGTTATTTATAGATTTTAATGGCTTTGTTTTATCATGTGTTTCTGTGCACTGAGTTTTATATTGATGATTATTCATGTGTATGTTTGTTTTGTATTTATTTGTCTGGTTTTAGGGGTATGACCAAGTTTTATGTTGTAATTTAGAAGTATTTTATGTGTTTTGAAGGAAGCATGTATTATGATGATGACTTCAGTTGAGCTGCTACTGGGGGACAGTCCTTCTGGGTATGTTGGTGTGGGAAAGACATGGGTCAGTTATATTTTTTGATGCCAGAAAGGGATTGTTATGGGAAAGACTTTGTCTTGACAATGTGTTTTATGTAATGGTTGCTTAGCCACTTTGTTGACCAACTGTAGGAAAATGTTATTGGGTTTGTTGGATTGTAGATTTTAATGTGTTGTTCTGGTTGTGTATTATTGATAACTTTATTAAATAAAGTTTGAAAATAATAATAAAAAAAAAAAAAGACTCACAAGCTGTGGGTCAGAAAATCAAACCCCAGTCTCCTGTATAACTGGCAGGAAGACTCCCCACTATACTAACAAGAAGGTAACTGTGTATGGCTCTTCTCTTTCTCTGTGCTACTGGAAAGCATTCCCTGACAGCGCATCAGCTTCCCCAACTCACGTGACAAGTATAGGGGTGCTGTGTCAGGATAGCTGAGCAGTCTAAGGCTCTGTGTTCAGATTGCAGTCTTCATTAGAGGTGTGGGTTTGAATCCCACTTCTGACAGCTCTTCAGTTGGTTCCCTGTAGCACCCTTGAGCAAGTCTACCAGCTTGGGCCACAAGGGGGGGAGTGTCCTGCTTTTCTGGTAGTTGTGGTTAAGACAATGGACTAGAAATCCATTGTGGTTTCCATATACAGGTTCAATTCCTGCTGACTACACTCTGCAAAGGGGTGGGTGCTGGTGTGCTGTTGCAAAATCAGCCCTGTGTTTTTCCTTCCTCTATCAATTTATTTATTTAATACGAAAAAGTACACGAGTAGCCGAGCAACACACAATCCTCCATTTGGACTTGGTGGCACATGTCTATAATCTTTGCATCTAGGAGACTGAGGTTGCTGGACTGCTTGAGTCAGGAGTTCCGGTACTTGGGTGCATGATGGTGAACGGGTGTCCTAGTGACAGTCAGTACTGATATGGTGCTTCTTGCAGTTCTTGTAAACCTAAATTCTAACTTGTCCAACTGCCCAAGAGCAAATCTGTCAAAGTGAGTTATTGCCTACTGGATTGGTTACTTGTCTGACTGCTCAAAAGCGTGTCTGCCAAGATGAGCTGCTGCCTCCCGAAATGCTTATTTGTCTAACTGCCCAAAAGCGAGTCTTTCACTGTGAGCGCTTGTGTACCTACATGGTTGCTTGTCTAACTGCCTAAAAGCGAGTTTCAATGTGAGTTCTTGGTACCTAAATGCTTTCATGTCTAACTGCCCAAGAGTGAGTTTTTCAATATGAGTTGTTCTCTACCGAATACTTACTTATATAACTGCCCAAAAACAAGTCTTTCAATGTCAGTTCTTGCCAGCCGAAATGCTTACTTGTCTAACTGTTCACAAGCGAGTCTGTCAAAGTAAGTTCTTGCTTACATAAATGCTTTCTTGTCTAACTGCCCAAGAGTGAGTCTATCAATATGAGTTCTTGTCGACTGAATGCTTACTTGTCTAACTGTTCAAACACAAGTCTGTCAAAGTGAGTTCTTGCCAGCCGAAATGCTTGCATGTCAAACTGACCAAAAACATGTTTGCTAAAGTGACTTCTCTCATCACTAAATACTTAGTTGTCTAACTGCCCAAAAGCAGGTCTGTCAAAGTGAGTTCTTGCTTATGGAAATACTTTCTTGTCTAACTGCCCAAGAGTGAATCTTTCACTATGAGTTTTTGCCTACCTAAATGCTTACTTGTCTAACTGTCCAAAATCAAGTCTTTCAATATAAGTTCTTGCCTACCAAAATGGTTTCTTGTCTAACTGTCCAAAAGCAAGTCTTTCAGTGTGACTTCTTGCATAGCTATATGCTTTCTTGTCTAACATCCTAAAAGTATGTGAGTGAAAGTCAGATCTTGCCTTCCTAAATGCTTACTTGTCTAACAGCTCAAAAGTATTTCTCAGAGGATAAGTTTTTGCCTACCAAAATTTTTACTTTCCTTTGTCTAAATCATCTTACGACCTTGGGTTTGTTTACTACTCTACTTACAGTAATTTACCCATTTATAGAGCAGGGTCATTTTACTGTTTCACTTCAGTGTAAGTATCTTGCTTAAGGGTATAGGGAGGAATAGGGATTCAAACCTGATCTAAACTTAGGGAATTACACTCAAGGAAGAAATTACTGCCAAAGGCACCTCTACTAAACATCTACTGTACTTTCATTTCAGTGCTGGTTGAACAAGTGAAGATTTAAAGTCTTTTTTTTTGTATATTTTGAACAACAGGGGTGTATTTCTGGAGGGTCAGCAGCTGTTCTTGATCTCAGCACATTTTTTTCTTATAAATTAATCACCATGGTAATTTCCCTATGGCACTCTCACTTTCAGCCCTGCTGTTATTATGATGTTCTTTCTAAAATCGACATGACCAACACACTCCAGCCATGCAGTGTGACATTACAGTAACAAGATAAAGCTTCTCTGTGCTGAGTGTGTATGATCCCGATATTTTGGGTTTCTTCCCACTTTGGAAAACATGGAACAATGAATAGAATCTTACTGCCACAGGTATAAAAGCTCAACAGTAGGTTAACTTACACATATAACTACTTTTTCTGCTGATATAAAGCACCTTTCTAACAAGTCACGGGCAACCTAGAATGGTGAGCTTGTCTAAAAACCAAATGCAAAACATAACTCACTTATAGAAATGTTAGTGAGTTGAATTGTGTTCATAATTCACAGTAAATTATAGTGAAAACAAAATTGAAATGAACACAAACTTCACAGCTAAAGAAGTACTGCGGTCTGTTGGCGCACGTTCTCCGGAACATTTTTGTGTCCTGTAGCAGGGAGTGGGCATGACTCCGTGGATCGATTATATGCTTCTGTTTGGTTGTTTGTTTCGATTAGGAATCTCAGGTGATAGGCATTAGCCTGGTTTAAATAGCGGCTGGTGATCCATAGCATTAACAGTTGTGACTGCCTCCTGGTGCGACGACTTGGGGTATAAACACAAGCGAATCTACCTGCGGGAGTCTCTCGAGGAAGGCCACCGGTACAGTTGTCCGCAAGAGATCATGCGTCCAACATGTCGACCATCAAAGTCTTCTACGGTAAGCGAGCCGTGGAGTCAAACCCTCCCTCTTGCTTTAATTTCTCCATGGGACTCTGGAACTGACAGTCTACTTTGAGAAAGGCTGAATTCATACCAGCCTACACCTCCCATCTCGCACTGGACTTCCTGGCCCTAACTGAAACCTGGATCACCCCAGACAACTCGGCCAGACCTGTAGCACTCTCCACTAACTACTCCTTGCCTCATGCCTCTTGTTCCACCAGCAGAGGTGGAGGCACAGGCCTGCTCATCTTTCCCCGGTGGGAATACTCTATTCTTCCTCTTCACCTGCATGACCTGTCCTAATTTGAATGGCATGCTGTCTCTATCACTGCCTCAATCACTCTCCTGGCCCTCTCGGCTGCTTTTTGGATGACTTTGACATCTTGTTGAGTTCTCTGCCAGGGGACAACGCTCCATTGATTCTCCTGGGTGACTTCAACCTGTATGTCGATGACATTCATGCAAGCGGCCTTCTGTTGCTCCTACAGTCCTTTGATCTCTCCCTGTTTCAATCCCCTGCTGCTCACAAAGCGGGCAACTGTCTTGACCTTGTATTTTCCCTCAACTGTGGCTGTCCTGTCCTCTCTGTCACTCCGCTGCATGTCTCTGACCAGTTCTTCATTTCCTTTCAACCCTGCCTCACCATTAATTCCTTGTCTCTTTCTGCACTCGTCACCTTTCACCTCAGTTTAAAATCTCTCTCACCTTCCTGCTTTGTCTCTGGTACTCTGTCTGCTCTCCCTTCTGCTGTACAATTCTCAGATCTATCAACAGATGATGCCACTAACATTTACTCTCTGCCCTATCTTCCTCCCTTGACTCTCTCTGTCCTCTTTCTTCTAGACCAGCACACCCCATTGCTACCCCATGGCTGTCTGATACGTTACGTGCTAAGAGGACCAAACTGCAGGCTGCAGAGCAAAGATGGCATGAATCCAAATGCCATGCCCCCCTCAGCACAATGAGGATCACCTGCGACAGAACAGGGGATGGGTGCATAAAAGGGCGGCTCGGAGCACACGCACACGCAGACGCGGAACCTTGCTTCATCCCTGCTCCTTACCTCGCATACCTTTCCCATTCCACCTGTCTTTTACCCTGTTCTCCCGTTTCCTCTCCCATCCTTTTCTTGACTCGATGGTTTCCACGATCTTCTGCCTGTTTCCCAGATTACGGCTTTTGGATTGTCCTCTTGATCACGTTTGTACATCGGTGACCCTTTGCTTGGTTTTTGACTACGGTTCCTGGATTCTCCTATTCAACTCTGGTGCTCTGCACTTGGGTCCAACAGCTTCCTTCCGGTGTGACACCATAACACCAAAACTCCATCGCACCTGGATGCCTACCAGTCACTCTTAGCTGCTTTTCACTTTGCTGTCTCTTCAGTTAAAACCTCCTTCTTCCACAACAAAATACAGTCTGCATCTAAAAAACCACACATACTCTTTGCCACCTTCTCATCCGTTCTGTGCCCCGCCGCCACCTCCTCCTCCTTCTTCTCTCATTGCTGATGACTTTGTTTTGTTTTTCAGAGACAAAGTCAAAGCAATCACTGACAAGTTCTCAGCATCAACCTGCCCGGTTTGCGCTGGACCTCCCCTGCAAAGCTATCCTCTCCAAATTTAAGCCGCTCTCCAAATCAGAAATCTCTAAACTCCTGATATGGCGCAGAGCCACCACCTGCTCGCTTGATCCGACCCCATTGTTACTCTTACAGAATATTTCCCTGCAACTTTCCACCTTCATCTCTAAGATCATCAACTCCTCGCTCTCCTCTGGCTGTTTCCCAGCTGTCTTCAAAACTACTCTCATTTCACCTCTGTTAAGAAAACCCTCCCTGGATCCCAGTCTGGTTGAAAATTACAGACAGGTCTCTCTCCTCTCCTTCCTTTCTAAAACCTTAGAGTGGGTGGCCTGTGATCAACTGTCTGATTTCCTCACCCGGAACCATCTCCTCAATGGTTATCAGTCTGGTTTCAAAGTTAGTCACTACACTGAGACAACCCTCCTGGCGGTGTCTGATGCTCTCCAAGCCACTAGAGCCGCCTCCCTCTTCTCGGTCCTCATCCTCCTTGATCTGTCTGCAGCATTCGACACAGTTAACCACCGGATTGTACTCTTCTCTCTTAATCAGCTTGGGATCAAAGGTGCGGCACTAAGATGGTGAGTCCTACTTATCTGACAGATCCTATCAAGTGGTCTGGCGGAGCTCTCGTTCTTCTCCTCTGCCTCTCTCAACCAGTGTCACACAGAGCACGGTATTGGGTCCTCTTTTTTTCTCGATCTACACCTCCTCCCTTAGTCCGGTCATTGCCTCCCATGGATTCAAATACCACTGCTATGCTGATGACACCCTGCTCTTCCTCTCTTTTCCACCTGGGGCATCAGACATTTCCGCATGCATTGCTGCCTGCCTGTTGGACATCTCTTCGTGGATGTCTGATCACCACCTCCAACTCAACCTCTCCAAAACAGAGATTCTTTATCTCCCAGCTGGCCTGTCCTCCTGTCATGATCTATCGATCAAACTGGACAACTCACTCATCTCACCTACCTCTTTAGCTAAGAGTCTGGAAGTAACAACTGACACAAGTCTGTCTTTCTCTCGGCACATCGAAGCCACAACCCGGTCCTGCAGATACATCCTGCATAGTATTCATAGGGTCGATCCCCACCTCATAATTGATTCTACCCAACTACTTGTCCAGGCCCCGGGTCCTGCTCTTCAGTGGGTCTGGGGTTCGAGTCCCGCTTGGGGTGCCTTGTGACGGACTGGACTGGACTGGACTGGACTGGACTGGACTGGACTCCCCTCCCCTCCGGCCTTACGCCCTGTGTTACCGGGTAGGCTCCGGTTCCCCGTGACCCCGTATGGGACTAGCGGTTCAGAAAGTGTGTGTGTGTGTGTGTACTTGTCCAGGCCATGGTGACTTCCTGTCTGGACTACTGCAGCTCTGTCCTGTGTGGCCTTCCTGCTACTGCCATCAAACCTCTGCAGCTATTACAGAATGCTGCTGCACAAGTTGTGTTTGATTTTCCAAAGCGTTCCCACGTATCTCCTCTACTTATTTCTCTGCACTGGCTTCCTATAGCTGCCCAAATCAAATTCAAGACCCTGGTTATTGTCTGCAAATGCATCAATAGAACTACTCCCAGCTATTTACAGGACTTGATCAACCGCTACACTCCAGCCAGACCCCTTCGCTCGTCTACTTCTGCTCGCTTGGTGGTCCCCGTCCATGAAAGGTAAAGCACGGAGGTTCTCGGTTCTGGCTCTGTTGTGGTGGAATGACCTTCCCCTGTCACTCAGAACTGATGAAACTCTGTCTACATTCAAGAAGGGTTGGAAAACTCACCTTTTCTGGACCCATTTCGCCCAAGATCTCTCTACGTCATGTACAGTGTAAATGTTTATACACCGTAACTTCATGAGCATCCCTAGACAAGCCTTTATTCAGCCGCTACTCCAGCACTGTATGATTGTTTGTGTATCTTATGATATATATTAAAAAAAAAAAATTGGTGGGAGGGTATCAGGATTTATCAATTTATGTAATACACGTCGCTTTGGACAAAAGCATCTGCTAAATTAATAAATGTAAATGTTGGCTCAGTCAAATGAAGGAACCTAAAGATAAAACCCCATTTTTCTGTAAACAAGCTACACCAACTGTTAAGGACACACCTGGCCTCAGCTTCCCTTTTTAAGTTTGTTTTAAAGTAACTGCCAGATCTGCCTCTGGTGCTCATTTCTTCCTAATACCATTTCACCAGGTCTGTGCCTTTAGTCCAAGATGTGGTGTTTGTCAAACAATATAAATAATAAATTTAATTGCCAAAGCAAAAGAACATATTTCCACACCTCCAATTTCACACTTTTCTTAATTATGCACATCAGTGAGATTCCTGACTGGTGGAGTTTTGATACCAGTTTGATGAAAATCAGTATAGATCCATCAGTGGTATGGACCAGTGAAATACACTTCCTTGCTAGATATGTGAGAATATTCAATGTAAGTAAATAAGTGAACAAATAGAGGGGGGCGTGGTGGCACAATGGGTTGGGCCGGGTCCTGCTCTCCGCTGGGTCTGGAGTTTGAGTCCTGCTTGGGGTGCCTTGTGACAGAGTGACAGACTAGTGTCCTGTCCTGGGTGTATCCCCTTCCCCTCCAGCCTTACACCCTGTGTTGCCAGGTTTGACTCTGGCTCCCTGCGACCCTGAATGGGACAAGTGGTTCAGAAAGTGTGTGTGAGAGATATGACTAGGAGTCATATGATAGCTGGGAGTGTAGTTGGAATAATATCAGTGTTCTTACAAGTTGGAGAAAGTGTAACACTTTACAAATTAAGGTTCTGTCCAAAGAAAAACTGCAGTTCATCAGATAAGACAACTTTAACGACTTGTGCAAACATAATGTGGCACCTTCCTATGAAACTACTAGAAACTGGCTCAGGAGTCAGGGCAAAAACAAACATGCTCTTTATTAGAAAGACACATAGTTTTCATTAAGAGTCTTAACAAAAACACTTCAAACAGTACAAGAACTGCAGAACACTGCGTCACTCCCAGCCCCACTACTGTGCCCCATGGTTAAGGGGCTACCCCTAGAACTCCCCAGAATTCCCCTCTCCAACACTGAACATAAATAGAACGACAACCAATCAGCACAACACACACACAACTATGTACACACATGAACGCTAACATCAACTATTTACACGACGCTGGAATGACTTCCCTCAGCGCCGTTGCAATAATATTAACATCACGACAGACGATTACATAACAATATTTTTCCCTTTTTTATGTCCTTTAAACCAGGATAAGGTTTGTTTTGATATGTTTGTGCCTGTCTATTCTCCAATATATCGCTGAATATTTTATCTATTATCAGTATACTACGCTGGATCAATTTCTTTTTACATTTTCAAAATTGTTACAATTAAAAAAAATTCAGCATTTTCCTGTTAAAACAAGAATACCCACTGCAGCAATCAGAAGAAAGTGAAACTGATCAGGCACAAGTGATACAAATTATATAAAATTATTAAAATAAATTATTCATTGACTAAATTTTGTTTCTAGTTGATATGAATTGATGTTGGCTCTGCAAAAATGTCTTTAAACATTCAATATGAACAAATAACTGCTTATTATTGGTACTGTTACTAAACTTATATTGTGTTGCTTCTCTTTAAAATCCAATTTTTTCTTTTCCCAGATTCCTTATCAGATCATCATAAATTGCTAAACAAATCAACAAGGGATAGACTTGCAGTAGGATTAAATTATTAAATGCAGAAGGATTTGCACTGGATTAAATGGCTCACCTGGGGGGTGCGGTGGCGTAGTGGGTTGGACCAGGTCCTGTTCTCCGGTGGGTCTGGGGTTTGAGTCCTGCTTGGGGTACCTTGCGACAGACTGGTGTCCCGTCCTGGGTGTGTCCCCTCCCCCTCCAGCCTTACGCCCTGTATTGCTGGGTTAGGCTCCAGTTCCCTGCAACCCTGTATGGGATGAGCTGTTCAGAAAGTGTGTGTGTGCAAATGATTCACCTCAGCCTGTTAAGCAGAGATGAGAAGAAAGACCTTTCAGAAGACATAAGGCAGTGACATACACATTAATGACAGTTTAGAGTCACCAATTCACCTGAAACACATCTTTGAACTGTGGGAGGAAACCAGAGCACCTAGAGGAAACCCACACAAACATGGGAAGGGTATGCAAACTCCAAGACTTTGTTAATCAAACCTGCATCCAGTTTTACAGTCCAGGTGCTGTGAAGCAGAAGTTCTACCTGCTGGCCACACAGACTTAGCAGAGATCAAACCCACATCCTTTTACACCACCCAGGTGCTGTGAGACAGCAGCACTATTTTTGCCCCTGTGCTGCAGTAGCAGATGTAATTTTTAGTGAAAGACAAAGAACAAGGTCACCCACACCCTGAGTTTATTTCTGACAAATATTTATTACAACAAAAAGCCTTGAAATCTAGAACTGAACACATCCTAGTGGCTCTTTGTTCAAGTCCTAAATGGAGCCCTTCTGCTGAACAATATTCTCTATTCCAGTGAAATACTACTGCAGTAAAAAAGTAGAAAAAAGTGTTGTAGAAGTATGTCTAAATATGGAATGCATTTCTGATGAGTCTCTATAAAGTCAAGTTCTCAGAGTTGAAAACAAATGCTTGCTTTTGAATCACACACACACATCATCTGAAACTGCTTGTCCCATTCGGAGTTACAGGGAGCCAGAGCCTAACCCGGCAACAGAGGGTGTAAGGCTGGAGGGGGAGGGGACACACCCAGGAGGGGACACCAGTCCGTTGCAAGGCACCCCAAGCAGGACTCGAACCCTAGACCCACCAGAAAGCAGGACCTGGTCAAACCCACTGCACCACTGCACCCCCTCAAAATACCTAAAACAGTATTTATTAACTCACCAAGATTTATTATTTATTATATACATTGTTTATTATATATTTTGGTGCGCAGAACCATAGGTTTGGATGGGGCGAAGAAGGACACACAGGCAGCGTTCAAATGAACATTTTATTAGAACACTGGTACAGAGGGAAATAATATTCTTGGCGCTTTGTTCTTTTTTCTTTTCTTTTTCTTGTTCTACGGATCAAAATGGATCACCAGCCCACCAAGGGTGTCTGGTTCCACACACTGTCCAACTCAACAGGTAAAAATTTCTCCATTCATCATTTCCGATGATTAAAATCTTGATTCAATAAATAAATAAATCCTAAAAGCTGCCATGTCAATAATAAAATCCAAAATAAAACGATACAAATCAAAAAGACTAACAGATATAAAGACCACATGACAGAACCTTTAAAACACGGAAACCATACCCCAAGGCTTAAAACCACAAATAATTAAAAGGAACTTAACCGTTAACATACACCGCTCAAGAGGGGCAGTCCCCTGGCCTATTCCCAGGGTGTTACCATACACCTTACCTACCGTTCTTTGGTGTTTCCCTTTTCACAACGCGTGTCCCCTGTTAACATTTTAGTGGAGTAGGTGAATAATAAAAATCCATCCATCTTCATCCATCTTCCGTCCCACTTGTCCTAAAGGGGTCGCGGTGGCAGCAGGGAGAGCAGATAGGCCCAGCCGCCCCTGTCCCCCGCAACTTCCTCCAGCTCAACCGGGGTGATCCCCAGCCGTTCCCAGGTCATCTGTGAGATATAATCCCTCCAGCGGGTCCTGGGCTGACCTCGGGGCCTCGTCTCAGTTGGCCGTGCCTGGTATACCTCCAAAGGGAGGCGTCCAGGGGACATCCTTATCAGATGCCCAAACCACCTCAACTGGCTCCTCTCAACGTGAAGGAGTAGCGGCTCTACTCTGAGCTCCTCCCGGATGTCCGAACTCCTCACCCTGTCACGGAGAGTGAGTCCCAGCACCCTGCGGAGAAAACTAATTTCGGCCACTTGTATCCGCGATCTTATTCTTTCGGTCATCACCCAGAGTTGATGACCATAGGTGAGGGTAGGGACGTAGATCGACCGGTAAATGGAGAGCATTGCCTTATGGCTCAGCTCTCCCTTCACCACTATAGACCGGTACAACGACCGCATTACTGCTGCCGCTGCTCCCAGTCTGTGGCCAATCTCATGCTCCCTTCTTCCCTCACTTGTGAACAAGACCACAAGATACTTAAACTCCTCCACCTGGGGCAAAAATTCTCCCCTTACCTGGAGGGGGCATGCCATCCTTTTCCGTGAGAGAACCATGGACTCAGACTTAGAGGTACTGATCCTCATCCCCACCGCTTCACACTCGGCTGCAAACTGTTCCAGTGCATGCTGGAGGCACCCATGTGATGGTGCCAAAAGGACAACATCATCTGCAAAAAGCAGAGACGTCACCTTCCAACTCCCACACAGAATGCCCTCCTGACCTCGACTGCGCCTTGATATCCTGTCCATAAAAACCACAACCAGGAGTGGAGACAAGGCACAACCTTGGCGGAGTCCAACACCCACACTGAACAGGCTTGACTTAATGCCGAGTATGCGGACACAGCTTTCGCTCCGTATGTACAAGGACCAAATGGCCCGCAGTAGTGGCCCCGGTACCCCATACTCCCGAAGCACCTCCCACAGAATTTCCCGGGGAACATGGTCATAGGCCTTCTCCAAGTCCACAAAACACATGTAGACTGGATTAGCAAATTCCCATGCCCCTTTAGTTATCTGTGAGAGGGTAAAAAACTGGTCCACTGTTCCACAGCCAGGGCTGAATCCACATTGTTCCTCTTCAATCTGAGGTTCAACTATCGGCCGGAGCCTCTTCTCCAGCACCCCGGCATAGACTTTTCAGGGAGGCTGAGAAGTGTGATGCCCCGATAGTTAGCACACACTCTCCGGTCCCCTTTCTTAAAGATAGGGACCACCACCCCAGTTTGCCAATCCAAGGGCACTGTCCCCGAGGTCCATGCAACATTGCAGAGGTGTGTCAAACATGACAGCCCTGCAACATCCAGGACCTTAAGCATTTCTGGGCGAATCTCATCCACCCCCGGTGCTTTGCCACTGTGGAGCTAACCAACTACCTCAGTGACCCAGAAGAACTCAAGTTCCTCTCCTCTCGACCATGGTCTTATACAAGGCCCTGTGCTTAAGGAGGGTCTCTGCCTCAACTCCAGCCACCGTGGTCTTACTTCACTTTACTGAGTGGCTGTAATATGCAGGCTGTGTCTTGGCATTCGGCCTACTGTTGGATCAGGACTTCACCAACTGGTGCATCGGAAGGGCCAACCAAAGGCGCACAAAGTACTGCTGGGGACGCTCAATCAGAACTGCCAGTTGGTTGCATAACTGGAAGAGGAAGAGACAATCCAGTTTAAGAGGAATGTAGGGCACATCCATCCATCCATCCATCCATCCATCCATCCATCCATCCATCCATTCCTCCTGCTTCGGAAGGTACGTGACCTCCCTCCTCATGTACTCATACCTGTCCCCCCAGACGAGATTGAAAACATCCTCTGTAAGGCCTTTCCTCATCGTGCGGGACAAGGGGTACACCTGCACAAGGTAGAGCAATGTAAGGAGGATGTCCACTTTCAGCGCCAATGTTCTCCCTATTAAGGAGAGGAACCTTGCCCTCCACAAATTTATTTTCCATCTGGCTTTGAGAAAGCGTTCTTCCAAATTGGCTCTGGTGGCACCTTCCAAAAAAAAATTGACCCCTAAGACTTTGAGACGACTGTTGCATCAGAATAAACCATTGATGCAGTCCTCTCTGTTTTTTTCAGCTGCCGAAGAACTTGAGAAGAGACTATTCAGCATTGAGCCTGAGGCACACCTGAACGCCCAAACCAGGCCAAGTGCCTGACTGAGCAACTGATCCAAGCACAGGAACAACATAGTGTTGTCCGAGTACTGGGCCAGCTTCACCGTCTCACTGCCACCCCTCGAGAGGAGCAGGCTATCGATACCTGAGTGGGCACGAATGGGCAGCTGCCAGCAGCTCGATGTAAAAAACTTAAAGGAGCAGGGAGAGCGGACAACTCTGCTTCACTCCACTCAGATGGGGCACCCACCCCCCGAGGGAGCTGTTGATGCTAACTCGGATACCTACCTCGGTGTAATGCACGCGCACTCACCTCAAGAAATTACGGCCAAAGCCTAATCTGCTCAGGGTGTTAAATAGTGTAATCGACTATGATCCACTTAGTCAAACGCCTTCTCCTCGTTCAAACTGAGCAGCGCAAGGAGAACCCTCCGCCCAGGCGATCGCATCCCGGATCAGGTGCAAATCCTAGAACATAGAGCGCCCGGGCCCTCCGCACGTCTGCTCATGATGGATCAGGTCGGCCATTACTTTCTTCAGGCACTCAGTCAAGACTTTCGCAGTGATCTTTACATCAATGCAAAGCATCATAAGGAGTCTCTAGCTGGCAAGATCAGCTTTATCGCCTTTCTTGTACAAGAAGAGCACCCCTGTCCTCGCGCCCTTGTTAAGCATGCCCCTGCCCAGCACCTCCTCGACAACACACAAAAAAAGCCGGCCCCAAGATGTTCCAAAACGTGGAATAAAATTCCACTGGTAAACCGTCGAGGCTGGGATCCTTGTGCCCATTCATCTTACCAAGCACCTCTGACAGCTCGAGCAAAGTGAGGGGCTGTCTAAGCTGCCAAGGGCATTCTTGGGGACCCACAACATAAAATTTTCTAAAAAAACTTCTTTCTGTTACTGGGTCTGTTTCCCTAACTTCAAAAAGATTTCTATAAAAACAATATGTAACCTCCAACATCTGGATAGTGTCGATGAAGGACTCACCCTGCTGGTTCTGCAGAGAGGTAAATTCTCTCTTACTTTTCAAGTCCTTCACCTTGTTTAAAAAGTAGGAGGTACACTTCTCATTCTCCTCTACCTCCTTACCTCTGGCACCAAACAGAAATGCTTTGGCCTACTGCTCATGCAGCCACCTCAAAGTAGCTTTTATCTCCACAACCCTATAATAATCAAAGGTCCCTCCGTTATTGTGGCAAGAATAAATCCTCTGGAGTTCCTCCTTGAGCGAGCTGATATCCTGATGTTGCAAAGCGGCACGTCGGATACAATAGTTGATGGTGAGCGACTTGGCCTTCGCCTTGACCCCATCCCATCAATCAGCTGCCAAGGGGTAAAAATCCATGGAATCCTGCCACAACGAAAAATTATCGTAAAAAAGGTCACTATACTGCTTTTCTTGGAGGACTTCGATATTCAACTTCCAGTTGCCACAGTCATGGGTCAAGGCCACAATGGAAAACGTGGCCTCGACCATCACATAGTCCGTAGGCCAGTGGGCAGTCAAGAGAACCTTCTTAGAAGTAATGGAGGGTGATGCTAAAATGTAATCTAAATGACTAAAGGTACCGCAGCTCTTGCGCCAGATAATGCCTGGATTGTTGGGGTTGCATTTTCGAAAACCATCAGCAAGTTTAAAACTGCTAATGAAACTTTTAAAATGTTTAATACTGGCATCATCCTTGCCCTCAAGAAACATGTTGAAGTTTCCTCCCATTATTAGATGTCTATCGGTTACACAATGAGGGACCAACTCATCAAACAGAGTAATGCGGGAGTTGACCTCCACCGGAGTGAAGATTCAATTTATTTTTATAGTGCACTCTTCTCACGCAGTGACACAGAGCGCTTTAACACAGGCATAACACAAGAAAAAAAGATTCAAAGAAAACAGTCGACTAATGACTACCATAATAAAGTAGTTTTATAGAGCTATAATGCCTACTGGCTACCAGGGAAAGGAACAAAAACTGCCAACTGAAAATTGAGGGAGAAAAAAACCTCTGGGGGTCCACAGGCCAGTGGTTGCCCACCCCTCCTGGGCTTCTAGATTAAGTAACAACTGTAAGCCAGTTTAACAAGTATTAATGATATTGCTGCTAAATGGTATCTTGGATCGATCCCCAGCTCAGCAGCATGGGATTCATCTGTCACCGCCGGCCAGCCTCCTCAAGTCTTATGTAGCGAGGCAATGCTCAACAAGAAGAAAGAACAGAGTTAGTCTTGTGTTACTTAAGTTAATTAATTATGCATTTATATAATGGTGGTAGAAAACAACCAAGGCAAGTAGAATTACATTTTGAGGTGGAATGCCTGAGTGAACATGTAAGTCTTTGGTCGGGATTTGAAAACAGAAATGGACGGGACATTTCTGACAGTAGCTGGTAGACTATTCCACAGTTTAGGTACTCTATAACTAAAGGCACAACCTCCTACTGAGGTCTTATTGATCGCAGGTACTTTAAGGTAACCTGCATCTAATGAACGAAGATATCGTACTAGGATATAAGAGTCAATAATCTCACAAAGGTAAGCCGGAGCAATGCCATGTACTGCCTTATAGGTCAAAAGTAGAATTTTATCATCAACTCTAAATGTGACCGGGAGCCAATGTGTTGATTTAAGTACCGGTGTTATATGATCAGGGGGGCGCGGTGGCGCAGTGGGTTGGATCGCAGTCCTGCTCTCTGGTGGGTCTGGGGTTTGAGTCCCGCTTGGGGTGCCTTGCGGCGGACTGGCGTCCCGTCCTGGGTGTGTCCCCTTCCCCCTCCGGCCTTACGCCTTGTGTTACCGTGTAGGCTCCGGCTCCTCGTGACCCCGTATGGGACTTGAGGTTCAGAAAGTGTGTGTGTGTGTGTGTGTGTGTGTGTGTGTGTGTGTGTTATATGGTCATACTTCCTAGTTCTAGTGACAATTCTCGCAGCAGCATTTTGTACCAACTGTAGCCTGGATACAGTCTGGTATGGACAACCTAACAATAAAGCATTGCAGTAGTCTAGCCTGCTTGAAACAAAAGCAAGAACCAGTTTCTCAGCATCCCTACATAGGAATCGTTGCAATTTAGCTATGTTTCTTAACTGAAGGAAGCACAACTTAGTCAAAGCATTTACATGAGATAAAAACGACAGCTTTCCATCGAGCAAGACATCTAAATTCTTGACACAATCTGTACGCTTGAAGCTAATACCATTTGATGTAAAGACTGATGTATGTCGAGAGTTTTGGCATCACCACCCACCACAAGTACCTCTGTTTTACTGGCATTTAGAGATAAAAAATTTTTACTCATCCATAATTTTATACTGGTAAAACAATTAGCTAAAGACACCACATGTGATGGATCATCAGGCTTGAATGAAACATATAGCTGAGTGTCACTGGCATACTAATGGAAATTCAGATTTTGTTTGCAAATAATGTCACCCAATTGTAACATATAGAGTGAGAACAGTAATGGACCCAACACAGAGCCCTGTGGCACACCATACTGAACTGTAGTTGAAATGGACGGGGTGCAGTCATCAGATTTCAATACAAATTGTTCACGGTTAGCTAAATACGATTCAAACCACTTCGGAACGGTACCTCTTAGTCCAACCAGGTTTTCAAATCTACTCAGTAGGATACTATGGTCTACAGTATCGAATGCAGCACTCAAGTCCAGTAACATAAGAATAGAGATGTGAGCAGCAGAAAAAATGAGGATATCATTAACAACACATGTGAATGCCGTTTCAGTGCTGTGACCAATGCGGAAACCAGACTGAAATTTTTCAAATATATTCTGATGATTAAGATATTTTACAATTTTGGAAGCTAAGATTTTTTCTAGAATTTTGGATAAAAACGGTAGATTGGAGATGGGTCTGTAATTACATGGGGTATTACAATCTAGATCCGATTTCTTTAGTAGGGGTCTAATAATGGCAATTTTAAAAGCTTTTGGAACACAGCCATTTAGTAACTACGTATTAACAATATTCACAATAGGTTCTGCAAGCACAAGAACTGCGGCATTCAGTAATTTAGTGGGGATTGGGTCTAAAGGACAGGTAGTACTTTTCTTAGTGTGAATTAGCAAGATAATTTCCTCTTCAGTTATTACGCCGAAGCTACTGAGATGGTGCAGATAACTAATATTATCATTGTCTGAAGCGCTTATGCTAGGAAAGATCGAACTAGAGGGCACTATGGATTTGTGGATATTTTCTAATTAATTACTGAAAAATGACATAAATTCATCATTAGTAATGGTAGCAGAATTGCATTATTTATCTTTGTGTTTACCAGTTAAGTAAGCAATGGTATTAAACAGGAAGCGAGGGTTCTGATCTTCATTAATTAACTTTGGGTAGTATTCGGATCTGGCATGAAAAAGTGCTTTTTTAAAATTTTTTTAGACAATCAGACCAGGCTACATAATAAATGTTTAGTTTAGTTGAATGCCACTTTACGACATTCTAACTTCATTGCACGAGTTGATTCGTTAAACCACGGCAAGGTTCTTACAGTTCAAATAAGTTTAGTTTTTGGTGAAACCACAGAGTCTAGAGCGAATTTTACCGCCAAATTACAGACCAGGGCCATTTGATCAATATCTACGCTCATTCCAAAAACTGAGCTTCTAATATAATCAGCAATTGTAGCAGTAGTATTTTCATCAATGTGCCGCATGATTGTGGTCTTACTGTGGCTGGACAGCACCGGCAGGTATAGATTAAAGGTTAATAAGTAATGATCAGAAATAACCTTGTTTAAAGGAATAATATTAACATGATGAACATCTATGCCGCAAGTTATGATGAGATTGAGCGTATGGTTACGGGAATGAGTGGGTGTAGCGTCCGGACGGGAGTCCGACACGGACGCGCGTTGCTATTACGTCCAAACACAGACGAAATATATAATGACTTCACGTGCAGTGTGAGGTTAGAAGTGTACGGTGAGTATTGTAAGACACTCGGTGGAAGTGAAACAAGAAACACGAGACCAGGAAACACACACGGTGTTGGAACTATGGTGAACAGTGAAACGCTAATCTGTGAGTATGACCGAAACCCTGAGACGTGACGAAATACCGGACAGGAACGATGGACCAGGACTGAAGAACAAGAGGCAGGAACTGACGGGACGGGCACTCGGGACTGGAACATGCACACCTAGGAAACAGACTGAGGGAACAAGAGACTACCAATCGCCAAGGAAGCACAAGAGAACTGCTGATTAAGAATCCGCGACTAGTTCTGCTCCGCTGGCTCCTTTTATACCTCCATGTCCTACGAGACTGTGAGGTGATAGGTAAGCGTTAACTAGCGGCACTGAGTGGCGCCGCCTCTGACCAGGAGGGGCAGTGACCCCGTGGGATGTGACAGTGGGACTGTTAACAACTTGAGTAAAACCAAGGGAGTTTAACAAAGACATAAAACTATTGGCGAGAGTATCCGACGACACGTCTGTTTGAAAATTGAAATCACCCATCAGGATAATTTTGTCATGATTAATGACTAAATCAGTTATGAAGTTACTAAATTCCTTGAAAAAAGGGGAATACGGTCCAGGTGGACAGTATATAAGTAATATAATTATACTAAGTTTTGACTTGAAATCTAGCTGTAGAACTTCAAATGAGGTAAAGTTATCACAATTTCTTGGTGTTATTTATAATGTATTATTGAAATGAACGCCGACTCCACCTTCATAACGTACAGAACGAGGTTTATGGAAATAATCATATCCGTCCAGACAGCTTCTTTTAGCGGAATCGTATCGGACTCACTGAGCCAGGTTTCGGTAAGAAAGAATAGATTAGACTTGTAATTTAATACTAAGTCATTTACTAGAACAGCTTTACTGTTAGTGAACGAATATTTAATGGACAGCATTTTATATTACAGTTTGGCCTCAGTGGTAAGTTGAGAATGTTTGTTTTAATGTATTTTAGGTTTCTGGTGCAAATGCTCCTATTACTAAGTCTTGTTAAATGCCGTAGCCTTATAATTGTTTGTATGTGCTGCACTTAACGCTTTTATTTAAAGTTTTTAGGCCCACACTGGACAAGGCACAAGCAACCCCATCACATGAAAACGAGTGAACAGATGCGCAGAACGAGTATGTGCACACTTCTCCACGTGACGTCCGCCCCTAAAACCTGGCCAGCACGAACAATAAAAGGCCTTACCTTAGGCCCCCAAAAACTATTCCCACGCCTGCAGAGTGGACGCTACGTACGCTCCAGTAGAGCTCACCCTTCCTCTATTCTTGAGAGAAGAGAGTCACGTCCCACTGGTTCCGGAGATGGACTTCCTGCAAAAGACACAGGTTGAAGGCATAGGACTCAAACTAGTTAAACAAAGCAGTTCTTTGTTCCCCGTGTGTGTGTTGGCTTCCAAAGGCCCGTGTCCTGATCCGAGAGCCCTGCAGACACAATATAATTTTCAGAGATGTGTGGCTCACTGCTGTCTTTTCCTCACTTTTATAAACATGCTAACCCCTCAATTAGGGTTACAGTATAGATTGTGTCTGAGTTTCCTGTTGCACATTTATGGCAGTTTTTATCAGTATTCTCACTCTTTTCAATGCCTCTGGCTTTCTATCTTCTTCCTTTGTTTATTTTTAACAAACTGAGTGGTCTTGGTGTAAACGAATCCTATGCGATGACATCATGGTGTTAATTATAGCGACACTAGAGGGCGCTGTGTCTGTATTTACACTTCACAAGTACATTCTAGTCTGTGCGGCAGGGAGGGCGTTGTCATGTGGATCAAAACTGCAGTATTTATGTGATAAAAGGTGGGTCAAGGGCTCATCTTGAAATCTGTAATTCTTATTCGCTTCTGATTCTGTATGCAGCTGCTTGTGTTTTTTGAGTCGTAAAAACGGTGGTGTCGGACTCAGCGACGGTACTCGGACACTCTGTAACTGTTTCTCTCTCTCCGTTGGAGAAAAGCACTTGTGACCCTGATTTGCACGTCGCTTTGGAGACAAGAATTTGATACATGAACACAAGTACATGTAAATACCAGTAACATGACAGCCCTGTGTTTCATATGGAAAGAGCAGAGAGAAGCTCATGGACACCAGGCTGCCATACAGACCCCTCCTCCGGATGCCTCGCGCACATGCTTGCGCACTATGACTCCCCGGACCCCTCTCAGGCGGGGTGAGGCATTAAATGGAGGCTTTATGACTATAACAACTGTAATTGCTCCTTTTTTTCAATAAATTTTGTTCAGATATATATGGAGTCTCTGTATATTAGAAAAAATGAATTCCAAATACTTCAGGAAAGGTTGTAACGTCAAAAAGCAAACATTTTGTTACTCAAAAGTTTTTAGGGTGTACACGTGTTTCTTCCTTCTTAGGTAACTGAAAAAACACCCCACTGCTGGAAATGGGCAAAAACACTTTCACACAGGATATTCCAAATGCACAGAAACATTCCAGACATGTTGTCAACACTTTTTTCTCCAAAGTGACTTCCAATGAACTCTATGTAGTGTTATCAGACACACCTTATTCACTGCGGTGACTTACACTGCTAGCTACACTACTTCCAATGGGTCACTCATCCATACATCAGTGCAACACACTCTCTCTGTCACTCACACACTATGGGGGAACATTTTCAATTAAAAGGAGAAATTTCCCCATTTTCACATCTCAGCTCTCAGGTTTTCTTTGCTTGTAGAAAAATATTGAAAAAATACAGTTAACCATCTTTTGCTCTATCAAGTTAACATCCTAACAGAGTGGTTACCTTAATATTGTCACGTTCAAGTTACTCAGCACTGATGTCAGCAGGTACATTTGTCACTGTAAAAGGATGGTATAGATATGATTTGTGATCTTATAAAGCAGACAAATTATAATTACATTAAGATGGAATTTTTCCCTTTGTAGTATAGTCACTTTCAGGGAATTTGGCAGCAATTAAAGCTGGGCTATGAATCCAAGGAACATGACTCCTATTTATAGGCATTTTACTTGTACTGTGTTGATGCCACCATGGCATTTAAGGAATCTTTTGCAGTATATTTCATACCTGTAAGATTTAATTACTTTTTAACTAAGGGGGGCGCGGTGGCACAGCTGGTTTGGCCAGGGCTGACTCTCCGGTGGGTCTGGGGTTTGAGTCGTGCTTGGGGTGCCTAGTGGCAGACTGGCGTCCCATTCTGGGTGTGTCCCCTCCCCCTCCAGCCTTGCACCCTGTGTTGCCGGGTTAGGCTCCGGCTTGCTGCAACCCTGTTTGGGACAAGTGGTTTCAGACAATGTATGTGTGTACATGTGTACTGCGGTTTTGTCACCAGGAGTCATAAGAGAGCTTTTTCTACAGCATTGCCCTTTAAAGGGCTTTCCGCATCGCTTCGGGGGATGAAGCCATCACAGATGTCAGTGGGGAGGTTGGCGATGGGAATGAAGACAACGACTACTACAACCAGGAAGAAGACAACGACGGCCTTGGCGGAGAATACAATGGCAAAGACGAAGACGACCACTTAGGGGCAGGTGAGGCCATCGCACACCCGGAAGAGCTCCCCAGAAGAAGAGGGATCATCAGGGATGTTGGAGCCCATCACCGAGGGAGCCACAACACCAACGCTAGGTGGAGGTGGTGGCAGCAGCAAACCTGAACATCGCAGCGGAGCTGACGAGGGAGGAGACGACAATTGTAAGGGTGGAAGTGACGACGGCCTCATCTGCAGAACAGGCTGCCAGGCCCGAGAAGAGCCCTGCTGCCCCGGGTGGGTCTCCAGAGGAGGAGGAGCAGTCTACAGTGTCAGTGGTCCCTAGGATGAAGCACACTACCCGCTTCAGATGGCAAAATTCAGAGGCAACAGAGGACTTCCCGGACCATACAGGGTTCATCAGGGAAGTCATCTTTAGAAAGCTGGGTCTGGCCACCACACAAGTTGTTTGCATCGAAAGAAATGACCCCAATGGTTTGTCGACGTCACTGTTCTTGCAGATGAAACCTACCAGAAAATGGTGGAAATTTGTAAGAAGGAGAAGGACGGGGGGGTTGAAGCAATACAGGATTGAGCACCTTTAGTGGACAGATAGAAGGATAATTACTGTCCACATTTTCAACCCCTTTGTCCCTGCCAAGGCCATTCGGGCTTTTCTTCAGCGCCACATCGACCTCCTACCGGGTCAGAGGGATATCAGAGATGAGTTTGGCATATGGAACGGGCACAGGCAGTTTCAGGCTCACCTACATCCCGACCCTATGGCCCCTGACAGGCTTCATCATCCTCCAGCATACTTCACTATACAGAATAGTAAGGTTTACTTCTTTCACCCCCAGCAGCCACTCTTCTGCAGGCTCTGCCAGGGTCAGGGACATGCAGCAGAAGCTTGCAAGAACATGAAATGGAGAAACTGCTTGGAGACCAGACATTTCACCAGAGATTGCAAGGGTCCCCGCTGCTGCAACATTTGCTGCAGCGAAGACCACCTGGTCCACCTCTGTCTGCAGTACAGACTCTTGTATGCAGATGCTGTGTCTGGAAGCGGGGTATCTGTGGAGCAGGGTCTTCAGGCACTAACACTGATGGGTGACAAAACTGAAGTGATGGAGATGGCAGTGGAAATGGCGGTGGGGGCTGGAGAAGCATCAGAGGGGGTTGTTTTGCCAGCCGGGCCCCCTTCGGAAGAAGGCTGAGAGCGTTCCGCCTCCCTGGAGGAGATGGATGCCGTGTGGGCCCTGCGTGGCTCCCCATTGATGTCGTTGAGTTGGCGGTCGTTGTATGAGGGAGGACGTGTGACGCCGAACTCCGAGGTGTATTTGCCAGACGGGGACTCTAGCGGGGCAGCAGCGGGAGTATCTTCTGAGGAGGAGGTTTTAATGAATTAAAAAAGAGTCGGTTTTTGATTTCATTTAAGTGTTATTTTATTGAGGGGGGTGCGGTGGCGCAGTGGGTTGGGCCACCGTCCTGCTCTCTGGTGGGTCTGGGGTTCGATTCCCACTTGGGGTGCCTTGCGGCGGACTGGCGTCCTGTCCTGGGTGTGTCCCCTTCCCCTCTGGCCTTACGCTCTGTGTTACCGGGTAGGCTCTGGTTCCCCGTGACCCTGTTTGGGACAAGTGGTTCTGATAGTGTGTGTGTGTGTGTGTGTGTGTGTGTGTGTGTGTGTGTGTGTGTTATTTTATTGTTTTATTTGGTTTTTTTAACACATACCCCAATGGCTGATTTTAAAATTTTAACTCTTAACATCAGGGGGTTAAAACATCGGTTTTTCTGCGCGTTGTTGAGGAGATACTGGGCAGGGACTTGCTCACCAAGAGTATGAGGACAGGGGTGCTCTCCTTGTTGTACAAGAAATGCAATAAAGCCGATCTTGCCAGCTGGAGACCCCTCACGATGCTTTGTGCCGATGCAAAGATCATACTGAAAGTCCTGACTGAGCGCCTGAGGAAGGTAATGGCCGACCTGGTCCACCAGGACCAGATGTGTGGAGTACCCGGGCGTTCTGTGTTCTGGAATTTGCACCTGGTCCGGGACGCGATCGCCTAGGTCCCTCTCGCGCTGGTCAGTTTGGACCAGGAAAAGGCGTTTGACCGAGTGGATCACCGCTTCCTATTTCACACCTTGAGCAGATTGGGCTTTAGTCCTAATTTCCTGAGGTGGGTGGGTGTGCTCTACACCAAGGTAGGTAGCCGAGTCACCATTAATGGCTCCCTAGGGGGGTGGGTGCCCCAGCAGAGTGGAGTGAGGCAGGGTTGCCAGCTCTCCCCGCTCCTTTCTGTTCTTTATATTGAGCCGATGGTGGTCGCCATATGCACCCACAGAGGGATTGACGGTCTGCTTATGCTGCGGGGTGGTGGTGAGGCAGTGAAGCTGGCCCAGTACGCGAATGACACTACATTGTTCCTGTGTTCAGACCGGTCGCTCGGTCGGGCGCTTGGCCTGGTTCAGTCTCTTGTCAAATTCTTTGGCAGCTGGAAACAGAGAAGATTGCATCAGTGGTTTTTCCCGATGCAAGGGTCTTCTCAAAGTGTTGGTGGTTAACTTTCTTGCGGAAGGTGCCGCCAGGATTAATTGGGAAGAACGTTTGACCAAAGCCAGACAGAAAATGGGTTTGCGGAGGACAAGGTCCCTCTCCTTAATAGGGAAACATTGGTACTGAAAGTGGACATCCTCCCCACTTCGCTCTACCTTGCGCAGGTGTACCCCTCGCCCCGCACGACACGGAGAGGTCTCACGAAGGATGTTTTCGATCTTGTCTGGGGTGGCAGGTATGAGTATGTGAGGAGGGAGGTCATGTACCTTCCAAAGGAGGAGGGAGGGAGGGATGTGCCTGACATTCCTCTTAAACCGTGTTGTCTCATCTTCTCTCAGTTATGTAACTGACAGGCAACTCCGATTGAGCATCCCCAACAGTACTTTCTGTGTCTTTAGTTGGCCCTTCCAGTGCGCCAGTTGGTGAAATCCTGGTCCAACACGGGGCCTAATGCCGAGACACGGCCCACCCATTGCAGCCACGCTGTAAAGTGGAATAAGATTACGGTTGCTGGGGTTGAGGCAGAGACCCTCCTTAAGCACAGGGCCTTGTATAAGGCCTTGGTGAAGAGGAGAGGAACTCGAGCTCTTCTGGGGCTCAAGGAGGGCACCTGGGCCAGGATTCAGCCAAAGGGGCTTAATCACCATCTGCAAGATTTCAACTGGCATTGTTTACACAGTAAGTTGCTGGTCAAAGTAGTCCTGTCCAGGCACAAATTGACAAGCCACCCACTCTGCTCGCGACTCCAGTGTGGCAAAAGTGAAACTCTCGCACATGCCTTTTGGGACTGCGGGCAGGTACGGGAGGTCTGGCATTTGGTGACTCACCTGTGCAAGAAGATCGATCTGCAGATGGATTTGACATATGACAAATCTTGAGGGGATGGGACCCTGGCATTCAGAAGGCAGCAGCTGAACGGACGTGGCTGGTGATCAGCGTAGCCAAACAAATGCTTTGGAATGCAAGAACCCAGCTGGTCCAGACACGGGTAGACTTGGGCATCCAGGGTATGTATCATAAAATCCGGGCCAAACTAACGTTTAGGATGGAGAAAGATGTCACTCAGTGGTATTACTCAGAAGCTAAATAGAGGTGGAAAAGCTTCTTTTGGCTGTGACTCCACAGGTTTGTGACAGATCCTCCATCCTAGGGTAAGTAGCACACGTCCTTTCGCACTTACAAAACACCGTAACCCCTGTTTTTGGTGAATGTTAGTGTTGTGTTTTGTGGTGTGTTATCTGTTTTATGTTAGGTGTAGGGTTTCTAATTTTTATGGCACATTTTATTTGTTTTGCACTATTTTAAAAATTTACAGCACTGATTGCACTTTTAAGGAGTCACCTATAAATGACTACGTGTGGGTTGTGTTTGCATTTATTTATTTATTTATATATTGTTATATATCTATTTATTGACTTTAGTATAGTGTAGAATTAATTTTGTTGTGTGGTGCATGTTGTGTTTTAACTCTGGATATGTACTTCATCATTCACCTACTCCACTAAAACAACAATAGGGGAGACGTATTGCGAAAAGGGAATCACCCAAAAACGGTAGGTAAGGTATATGGTAACACCCTGGGTAGAGGCCAGGGGACCACCCATCTTCAGCGGCAAATTTTACCGGGTAAGTTTTCCTTTAATTATTCATTAAGTATAGTTTTAAGCCTTGGGATATGTCTTTTAATGTTTTAAAGGTTCTGCCATGCGGTCTTTATATTAGTTGGTCTTATTGATTTTTTTGTTTTTTCTTAAATTTTATTGTTTGCATGGCAGTTTTTAGGATTAATTTATTTATTGAACAAAGATTTTAATTATCGGAAATGATGAATGGAGAAATTTATTCCTGTTGAGTAAGACAGTGTGTGGAGCCAGACACCCTTGGGTGAGGTGGTGATCCATTCTGAAAAAAAAAAGCGGGTGGTGGGTCACACCGTGTGTTTTAACGACAGACAAGCGCTTCGGCCTTTTGGCTAAGATCGTTTTTCGTTTTCTTGCCACGAGGTGCTGCTGCAAAGCTTAGAAGGGATAGAGGTGATCCTAGGGCCTGACCAGTAGGTGGCTTGTTCGCCACTGGCATGGGGTGATCCTCTATCCTCTGGAAGGCTTTTATTTTCTTTGGATAGCCCAGGGCACAGTGGGTTGGACCACGGTCCTGCTCTCCCGTGGGTCTGGGGTTCGAGTCCCGCTTGGGGTGCCTTGCGACGGACTGGCGTCCCGTCCTGGGTGTGTCCCCTCCCCCTCTGGCCTTACGCCCTGTGTTACCGGGTAGGCTCCGGTTCCCCGTGACCCCGTATGGGACGAGCGGTTCTGAAAATGTGTGTGTGTGTGTGTGTGTGTGTGTGTGTGTGTGTGTGTGTGTGTGTGTGTGTGTGTGTGTGTGTGTGTGTGTGTGTGTGTGTGTGGATAGCCCAGGGCACAGTGGGTTGGACCACGGTCCTGCTGTCCGGTGGGTCTGGGGTTCGAGTCCCACTTGGGGTGCCTTGCAACAGACTGGTGTCCTGTCCTGGGTGTGTCCCCTCCCCCTCCAGCCTCATGCCCTGTGTTGCCGGGTAGGCTCTGGTTCCCTGTGACCCTGTATGGGACTAGCAGTTCTGAAAATGTTGTGTGTGTGTGTGTGTGTGTGTGTGGATAGCCCAGTGATACTAATGTGTGTCCAGTAGGTGGTATGACTGCTGCTGTCATGGGGTGGACTGGAGATCTTGTTTCCTAGATCCCTTTATTAGTCTACACATGAAGCTTTTGCGAGAAGAACTCCATCTGCAAGGAAGGAACCTTCGATAGGTACACCACTGAAGAATGCAGAGGGACCACTGGCAAAAACAATGGACACCGGCAGAATTTCTTTTCCGCCAAATGGAATGCGGGCAGCGGATGGAGGACTGTTGAAAAACACAGCCCATTTTTATTGGAGATCCCAGGAGGAAGACAGAGACTTCCACGACCGACTTAACTTTATAAAAGAGGTAATTTTGGGTCTCCTCGGTCTTACTGTGGAGGACGTTATTTGCATTCAATGGAATAACCCGCTGCGGTTCTTTGATGTCACTTTAACTACAGAACTTTGTTTTAAAAAGATGACTGAGAATTGCAGAACCCTTGCTGATCATCCTGCATTGAAATTCTATGATGTTGAGAACCGTGGGGTTAACAACCAGCATATAGTGACTGTACATGTTTTTAACCCTTTTATTTTGGCAAAGTTCACTCTCTCACACGCACGCACGCACACACACACACCTTCCGAACCACGGGAGGGGACACACCCAGGACAGGACGCCAGTCCAACGCAAGGCACCCCAAGTAGGACTTGAACCCCAGACCTACTGGAGAGCAAGACCTGGTCCAACCCATTGTGCCACTGCACCCCCTGTGGAGTTAATACAAGAACTTTTATAAAGGTATGTTGAAGTTTTGCCGGGCCATAAAGATATGAGGGATGAACTTGGTTTCTGGAATGGGAAAAGACAGTTTCGGATCCGTTTGCTCCCTAATCCACAAGGTTTTGATGGGTTTCGCCACCCACCCCCTACTTTTAATTTGGGTACAAGCGAGGGCTTTCTTTTTTATTCTAACCAGCCACCCTTCTGCAGGGGTTTGGCATACGGGGGCTGAGTGCACCAATATGCGGTGCAATAACTGTTTGGAGAAAGGCTACGTGGCTAGAGATTGTAAAAGTCCATGCGGGTATAATATCTGCGGGGCAGAAGATCATCTTGCCCGCACCTGCTCTCAGAGGAAACACTCCTATGCCGATGCGGTGTCGGGGAGCCGGGTGTCTGGCGGAAGGGAGGAAGAAATGTTTGTCCAACCTAATGTTGCTGAGGAGCAGGTGCATGCAGAGTTAGCAACAGAGAAGGAATACCTGATGTTTATGACCCCAAGGACCTCGCCCACCAAATCCCAGAGTACCCCAAAGGGTACAAATAGGAAAAGGAGTAAAGGCCCTACTCCTAAGGAGTATAAGAAAAGCAGAAGAGAGGAGGGGTCGAGCAGGAAAGAGGAAAAGCCAGCAGCAAAGATAGAGGAGGACTGAGACCGATGTTTGCTGGTGGGGGATGGAAGTCATACGGACTGGCCGGTTGTGGCCGCACCCCCCTACAGTATGATGAGTTCCCCTCTTTATTCAGAATGATGATATTTATGAGCTGCCATATGTTGCTATAGACTTTCAGAGTATGATAGAAATGTCGGGAGGGGAATGATTTTGTTTTAAATCTGTTTTTAATGAATTTTAGTAGGGTTTTTTTTTTGTTCTTATGGTTAATTTGCCCCTTTATGGCTGATTTTAAAATTTAACCTTAAATGTCAGAGGACTGAGGAATGTCCTGAAAAGAGCAGCAGTGTTTGACAGGCTTGCATCCTCTGCCTTTCAGCTATGTTTTTTACAGGAAGTCCATCTTAAAGACCAGCGGGATGTGGCCATTTTCTCTTCGGGTTGGAGGAAAGGTAGATCATACTGGAGGGTGGGTGGTATCCACTCAACAGGCGCTGCCATTCTCTTTGGTGAACGAAGCTTTGAGAATGTAAGCACGTTTAGAATTCTACAGGGTAGAGTATTGGGAGTGGACGCTACCTGGAGAGGACAGCGCATCCGTGCGATGTGTGTCAACGCTCCGGTAGACGCCGCATCCCGCATATCTCTCTTAGAAGAGTTGACCCCCCTTTTGTGTCTGTAATAGACACTTAACTGGGGGGCATTTTAATATACATCTGGAGGGTAAAGAGGATATTAGCATCAAACATTTTAAGAATTTTATGCTCAGATTTAGTCTTTCTGATGGTTTTAAAGTATGCAACCCCAGTCATCCAGGCATTATCTGGTCTAATAGTAAAGGAGCACAGAGTCGCCTGGATTATATTTTGGCTTCCGACTGCTGTTTTTAAACGGGTCCACCTCTCTCCTTATTGGCCGACGGACAACTTGATGGTAGAGGCTACGGTTTCCATAGAGGCTCCGTTGCATGGTCCTGGGTATTGGAAACTGAATGTAGATGTTTTAAAGGAGAAAGAGTATAGGGACCTTTTTTATAAGCATTTTAAGGTATGGCAGGAGCTCAAATCTTTCTGTAGCTCGGTTTCGGATTGGTGGGAAGACACCAAAATGAAGGTGCGAACCATTACTAGGCAGTACTGTGTTCGTAGGAGAGCTCGATCTCGCAGAGCAATGCGGAAAGTGGAGAAAAAGTTGGAAAAGCTCTATGCTCATTCCAGGAGGTGGGGGTAGGACTGTTAAGTTGGCCCAGTATACAGATGACACAGTCCTGTTTGCATGTTCCGACCGCTCACTCGACGTACCGTTTTCCCTCCATTTTTCTTACTTTTCTTCATTTTTCAAAAACGAGACTACCCTCTCTCACCTTGAGGCAGGCCTTCTTTCTACATCTCGCCTCTCATGTGACGTGGGCGCACCTCTTTGAACATCTGCCTGTCACAGGTGAACGAAAGAAGAGGTCGGGCAGGGCGCTTGACGTAACCCTCCGTGTCGCACCCCGAACGGACCTCCCGCTTCGAAGTGAGCAGCGGCGGGGCCCCAGGGCAAGAACGGAGACACCTCAGGTTTCCCTTCAAAACACACAAATCTTTCGCCTTTTACTAAAGATTTCCGTGGAGAGAAACACACTTGAGTTTCGATGTTATTTCTGGAGGCCTCATCTCCCGGAGCGGGTGGTGGGCCATGCCTCGTGTGTATTAACGAGAGATGATGCGCTTCGCGGGGTCGGGCAGCGTGTTTTGCCGATCGGACCGCGTTTCTGGTGTGGTTCTTAGTTCTCTTGGCTTAAACTAAACTGCAGTATCTGTTCTAATCAATTCCGTATCGGATGTGACCCCCCCCCCCACCCATCCAGGAACAGCACGTGAATCCTGTTTCTGGAAGAGAGAGTCCAATGCCGCGCTCGCTCAATATGCAGATGATATTGTCCTGTTTGTATGTTCTGACCGCTCACTCACCCAGGACATTCGCCTAACTCAGACGTTTGGTAGGGCCTCGGATTCGGCGCTCAACCTCGGGAAGACAGAGGTGAAGTACTTTGGATTCTGTGGAGCCCGAAAAGACAACTTTGGTAGTCTCTCACTTTGTAGCGGTCCCCTCAGAGTGCTGGGTGTGAGTTTTCTTTCAAAAGGAACAGCCCGGGTCAACTTGGAGGTGCATTTTGCAATAGCTAGACAGAAGATGGGGTTGTGAAAGGCAAGGTCCCTGTCCTTCCTGGTAACACACACACATTTTCAGAACCACTTGTCCCATACAGGGTCACAGGGAACCAGAGCCTACCCGGTAACACAGGGCGTAAGGCCGGAGAAGGAGAGGACACACCGAGGACAAGACACCAGTCCATCGTAAGACACCCTAAGCAGGACTCAAACCCCAGACCTACCAGAGAGCAGGACTATGGTCCAACCCACTGCGCCACTGCGCCACTGCACCCCCTTACCTGGTAAAACACTGATTTTTAAAGTTGACGTCCTCCCGACCTTACTTTATTTGGCTCATGTCTACCCCATGCCTCGCAATTTAAGGAAATAGTTTGTGAAAGATGTGTTTGGCTTGGAACAGGCTGGGAAGCATTAGTTTGTGAGGAGGGAGGTGATGTACCTAGGGAGGGATGGGGCGGAAGGGGGGTTCCTGATTTCCCCCTAAAATTTGATTGCCTCTTTTTTGCGCAGCACTGTTTCCATCTGGCAGCTCCCCTGGAGCACCTGCACCAAGATTTTATTCACCTCTGGCTGTCTTTCCCGTTGCGACATTTGGTGAATTCGCAGTCCAATGCTGGACCAAAGGCCGAGTCTCTGCCAGATCACTATAAACAGATGGTGAAATGGAGCAAGATCATTCCGAGAGTCATTGACGCAAATACCCTCCTCAAGTACAAAGTGTTATATAATCCCTTGTTGGAGAGGAGGGGAACGCGAGTGATGTTAGGCCTTGGGGAAGACATTTGGGCTCGAATTCAGCCAAAGGGGCTTGACAATAGGCAGCAGGATTTAAACTGGCAGTGCCTCCATGAAAGACTACCCGGAATGGAGGAACTTAACAGGTACGGGTTGACCGAACGTCCCAACTGTCCGCGACCACAGTGTTTGGGTGCAGAAATGATTAAACATGTTTTCTGGGATTGCGGTTATGCCGGGACAGTCTGGTCATTGGTTGAGCCCTTGTGCAGAGAGTTAGATGATGAGATGGCATTGACTTTTGATAATATCCTGAGGGGGCTGTCCCCCAAAGTAAACAAAGCAACCTCCGGTAGGATTTGGTTGATTGTGAGTTTGACAAAGAAAGAATTGTGGAATGCACGCATTAACCTTGTCCGAAAGGGGTTGAAAATGGGAGTTTATGGTACCTTATTGAAAATCTGAGCTGAACTGAAGTTTGGAATAAAGCGGGATCTGATTGCCTGGGGCTACCACAAGGCAAAGGATAGATAGAAAGGCCTCGTGGATAAATGTGTCTGAAGCCCTGAGGATGGACGTCTGCTTTATGGAACTGTACTCTTTTAAAACATATTGTGCTTTCTTGTATCTTACCCCTTTGTATATTTATTCTTTTATATTTGTTTGTGTGGTTTTTATTTGTACAATATTTATTCACAGATTTTAGTAATTTTGTGTTGTTGGGTTTGTGCACTTTAAATTAACATTTTTAACTTGTGTGGGTTTTATTTGTATAGCATTTTATGTAGGGGGGTGCGGTGGTGCAGTGGGTTAGACCACAGTCCTGCTCTCTGGTGGGTCTGGGGTTCGAGTCTTGCTTCGGGAGCCTTGTGATGGACTGGTGTCCTGTCCTGAGTGTGTCCCTTTCCCTTCTGGCCTTATGCCTTGTGTAACCGGGTTGGCTCTGGTTCCCTGCGACCCCATATGGGACAAGTGGTTCTGAAAGTGTGTGTGTGTGTGTCTGTTTCATCTACAGATTTTAATGGCCTTGTTTTATCAGGTGATTCTGTGCACTTTGAGTTTTTATACTGATGATTACTCATGTGAATGTTTGTTTTGTATTTATTTGTCTGTTTTTAGGGGTTTGATCAAGTTTTATATTGTAATTTGCAAGTATTTCATGTGTTTTGAAGGAAGCATGTATTATGATATGATAACTTCGGTTGAGCTGCTATTGGGGGACAGTCCTTTTGGGTATGTTGGTGTGGGGAAGACATGGGTCAGTTATATTCTTTGAAGCCAGAAAGGGGATTGTTATGGGAAAGACTTTGTCTTGACAATGTATTTTATGTAATGGTTGCTTTGTGATTTTGTTGACCAACTGTACGAAAATGGTGCCGGGTTTGTTTAACTGTGGATTTTTAATGTATTGTTTTGGTTATATGTATTATTGATAACTTTACTAAATAAAGTTTGAAAAAAATAAATATTCTTTCTTACCCGTGAGGTGACGTTCCAAGTCCCAAAAACCAGAGTTGGCGCCTGAGGTTTGGGTTGGCTGGGCACTCGGCCCCGACCACCGCCCAAATCACAACGTACCGGCTCCTTACGGTCTCTCCGGCAGGTGGTGAGGCCACAGAAGAGCTGCTCCACGTCATGGCTTCGGGCTGAGCCCAGCCAGTCCCCGTGGGCATAGACCTTACCACCAGGCGCTCGCATGTGAGCCCCCTCCCCAGGCCTGGTTCCAAGGTGGGGCCCCGGTGGCCCCATACCGGGCAGGGTAAACGAAAAGCTTGATTTAATAGTCATCATAAGGGGCTTTTGAACTGCACTTTGTCTCGTCTGTCATCCAGGACCGGTTTGCCAGGAGAGACCCTACCAGGGGCATATAGCCCCAGGCAACATAGTTCTTGGAATCATTAAGGCACTCAAACCCCTCCACCACGTTAAGGTGGCGGTTCAAGGATTGGACTCTCGAAGTTCGTTCACAATTATTTATTCTTCTCTTCAGTTTCTCTGTGTCCTGTTCTGTGCATGATTTTAAAATGTGACAGCGTTCGCAGATGCTGAAAGTCATGACTACTTTTCATTCTCGTGAGTGTTTCATGAGAGAGAAGCAAAAGTGCACTCCACTTCGTGTGGCTAACGCCAAAGTACGTGCCGCATGCTTGAGTGTTCTTTGCGTGCACCTTACGAGGAGGGGCTGCAGCTACATGTATGGCGCACACGGCTTTCATTCACGTTTATGTACAGCCCAGAGAAGGCCTTATCTTGTCTGCTCTTAAAAGCTAAGCAGTGTCGAGCTGGGTTAATACTTGGATAGGAGATCGCCTTACTATAGCAGGTGTGTGAGGCTTTCTTTGTTTTCTCTCTGTCTCTTCTCTTTCTCACGCGAGGAAACACGCAGCCTTCAGTATTTCATTTCTCTAGCAGGGTTTCTTTGGATTTTAATTATTCTCCGGCGTTTTTAACAATTTTGTGACTCTCAGAGTTCGTTCACAACTATTTATTCTTACACGCGACAATTCACTCGATCCTTGTCCACTCTCAGAAGCCAAGCAGGGTCGGGCCTTGTTCGTACCTAGATGCGAAACCATTTGGAAATATTAGGAGCTGTAAGCTTTATGTTTTTTATTTACCATTACCACTCTATGTCACCCTGCACTTTTTCAGGCTCTAGTCAGGGCTCCCACCTGGAAGCACTGGAAATACTCACTCTTCGACGTTTCATTTCTGTAGCCGGGTTTCATTGGATTTTAATTCTTCCCTGTGTTTGACACTTTTGTGACTCTCGGAGTTTATTCACAGCAATTTACCATACCATACCATCTTCCTCCGCTATCCGGGGCTGGGTCACGGGGGCAGCAGTCCGAGCAGAGTCCTCCAGACTTCCCTCTCCCCGCACACCTCCTCCAGTTCCCCTGGGGAAACCCCAAGGCGTTTCCAGGCCAACCGGGAGACATAGTCTCTCCAACGTGTCCTGGGTCTGCCCCGTGGCCTCCTCCCAGTGGGACATGCCCGGAACACCTCACCAGGGAGGCGTCCAGGAGGCATCCAGAACAGATGCCCGAGCCACCTCAACTGGCTCCTCTCGATGGGGAGGAGCAGCGGCTGTAGTCCGAGCTCCTCCCGAGTGACTGAGCTCCTCACCCTATCCCTAAGGGTGCGCCCAGCCACTCTGCGGAGGAAACTTATTTCTGCCGCTTGTATCCGCGATCTCATTCTTTCGGTCATGATCCAGAGCTCGTGACCATAGGTGAGGGTAGGAACGTAGATTGACCGGTAAATTGAAAGCTTCGCCTTACGACTCAGCTCCCTCTTCACCACAACAGACCGGTACAATGACCGCATTACTGCGGACGCCGCACCGATCCGTCCGTCAACCTGCTGCTCCATTTTTCCCTCACTCGTGAACAAGACCCCGAGATACTTAAACTCCTCCACTTGAGGGAGCAACTCCCCCCTAACCTGGAGGGGGCAATCCACCTTTTTCCGACTGAGAACCATGGCCTCGGATTTGGAGGTGCTGATTCTCATCCCCGCCGCTTCGCACTCAGCTGCAAACCTCCCCAGTGCACGCTGCAAGTCTTGACTTGATGAAGCCAACAGGACCACATCGTCCGCAAAAAGCAGAGACGAGATCCTGCAGCCACCAAAACAGACACCCTCCGTTCCCTGGCTGCTCCTAGAAATTCTGTCCATGAAGATAATGAACAGAATAGGTGACAAAGGGCAGCCCTGGCGGAGTCCAACATGCACTGGGAACAGGTCTGACTTACTGCTGGCAATGCGAACCAAGCTCCTGCTCCGGTCATACAGGGAACAAACAGCCGGTAGCAGCAAGCCCCGAACCCCATAATCCCGAAGTACCTCCGACAGGATGCCACGAGGGACACGGTCGAATGCCTTCTCCAGGTCCACAAAACATATATGGACTGGTTGGGCAAACTCCCGCAAACCCTCCAACACCCTAGTGAGGGTATAGAGCTGGTCCAGTGTTCCACGGCCAGGGCGAAAACCGCATTGCTCCTCCTGAATCCGAGGTTCGACTATCGGTCGGATTCTCCTTTCCAGTACCCTGGCATAGACTTTCCCAGGGAGGCTAAGGAGTGTGATCCCCCTGTAGTTGGAACACAATCTCCGGTCCCCTTTCTGAAAAAGAGGGACCACCACCCCGGTCTACCAGTCCAGAGGCACGGTTCCCGAGCTCCACGCAATGCTGCAGAGACGTGTCAGCCAAGACAGCCCCACAACACCCAGACGCTTGAGAAACTCGGGGCGGATCTCATCCACCCCCGGAGCCTTGCCACCAAGGAGTTTTTTGACTACCTCAGCAACTTCAGCCAGGGTAATGGACGAGTTCCCCTCCAAGTCCCCAGCCTCAGCTTCCTCTATGGAAGGCGTGTCGGAGGGATTGAGGAGATCCTCAAAGTACTCTTTCCACCGCCCGAGGACATCCTCAGCTGAGGTCAGCAACGCACCACTTCCACTGTAAACAGTGTCTGTGGAACACCGCTTCCCCCTTCTGAGTCGCAGGACGGTTTGCCAGAATCTCTTTGAGGCCGACCGAAAGTCTTTCTCCATGGCCTCACCGAACTCCTCCCAAGCCCGAGTTTTTGCCGCGGCAACTGCCAGAGCCGCGTTCCGTTTGGCCCCTCAGTACCCGTCAGCTGCTTCAGGAGTCCCATGAGCCAACCAGGCCCGATAGAACTCCTTCTTCAGCTTGACGGCATCCCTTATCTCCGGTGTCCACCACCGTGTTCGGGGATTGCCGCCGCGACAGGCGCCGGAGACCTTATGGCCGCAGCTCCGAACCGCCGCCCTGACAATGGAGGCGTGGAACATAGTCCATTCGGACTCAATGTCCCCCACCTCCCTCGGGACCTGGTTGAAGCTCTGTCGGAGGTGGGAGTTGAAGACCTCTCTGACAGGGGCCTCCTCCAAACGTTCCCAACAGACCCTCACTATGAGTTTGGGCCTGCCAGGTCTGTCCAGCTTTTTCCCCTGCCATCGAATCCAACTCACCACCAGGTGGTGATCAGTTGACAGCTCAGCCCCTCTCTTCACTCGAGTATCCAAGACATATGGCCGAAGATCAGAAGAAACGACTACAAAGTCAATCATCGATCTCCGACCTAGGGTGTCCTGGCTCCAAGTGCACTGATGGACACCCTTATGCATGAACATGGTGTTCGTTATGGATAAACCGTGACTAGCACGGAAATCTAACAACAACTCACCGCTCGGGTTCAGATCAGGGAGGCCGTTCCTCCCAATCACGCCCCTCCAGGTGTCACTGTCGCTGCCCACGTGAGCGTTGAAGTCCCCCAGTAGAACGAGAGAGTCCCCCAGTGGGAGCGCTTTCCAGCACGCCCTCCAGGGACTCCAAAAATGCTGGGTACTCTACACTGCCGCTAGGTGCATAAGCACAAATGACAGTGAGAGACCGTTCCCTGACCCGAAGGCGCAGGGAGATAACCCTCTCATTCACCGGGGTAGACTCCAACACATGGCGGCTAAACTGGGGGGCTATTAATAAGCCCACACCTGCCCGCCGCCTCTCACCCTGGGCAACGCCAGAATAGTGGAGAGTCCACCCTTGGTCGAGAAGAGTGGTTCCAGAACCCAAGCTGTGAGTGGAAGTGAGCCCGACTATATCTAGACGATATCTCTCAATCTCCTGCACCAGCTCAGGCTCCTTCCCTGCCAGTGAGGTGACATTCCAAGTCCCAAAAACCAGAGTTGGTGCCCGAGGTTTGGGTCGGCCAGGCACTCGGCCCCAACCACCGCCCAAATTACAATGCACCGGCTCCTTACGGTCTCTCCAGCAGGTGGTGAGCCCACCGAAGAGCGGCTCCACGTCATGGTTTCAGGCTGAGCCCGGCCAGGCCCCGTGGGCATAGACCTGGCCACCAGGCGCTGGCATGCGAGCCGCCCCCCAGGTCTGGCTCCAGGGTGGGGCCCCGGTGACCCCATACCGGGCGGGGTAAACGAAAGCCTTGGTTTTATTTTCTTCATAAGCGGCTTTTGAAGCGCACTTTGTCTCGTCTGTCATCCAGGACCTGTTTGCCATGGGAGACCCTACCAGGGGCATATAGCCCCAGGCAACATAGCTCCTGGAGTCATTCAGGCACTCAAACCCCTCCACCACGGTAAGGTGGCGGTTCACGGAGGGGCACAACTATTTATTCTTCTCTTTATTTTTTTTTGTCCTGTTTGGTGCGTCATTTCAGTATGTGACATGGTTGGCTGTTTCTGAAAGTCATGACTCCTTTTTGTTGGAAGTTTTATTCAGTGTGCTCTCATCTTGTTGACATTGATCACATAACGTTTTGTACATGATGCGTTCTGACGAAGCACGAATGTAAATGTTGTTCTTCCGGTTTAAGGAAACCGATGGTGTGAGCGTGTATTTTGTTCCTTCCATTAATTATAATTCATTTACCACTTCTCCGTCAAATAGATGGCTTTGCCAACAGGTTATGGGCCCAGGAAGTTGGTAACACATGGAATAGAATGTATTTCAACGGAGATGAAAAGAATTACGAGCTTTGGGAGACAACGTTTTTGGGTCACCTGCATTTGCTGGGAGTGAAAGACACCACATTGATAGCCCCACACCAAGTGATAGAGAAAGCGAGAACGAAGACAAGATTGACAACACTAATAAAAACGAGGAAGCCTACACCGAATTGATTCAGTTTTTGGATGATAAGAGTCTTTCCCTTGTAATGAGAGAAGCCGCAGATGACTGAAGAAAGGCTCTGCAAATACTGAGGTGCTACTATGCAGGTAAAGGGAAGCCGTGAATTATAAACCCTTACACAGAACTCACATCCCTTCAGAAAAATGCAAATGAAAGTGTTACAGATTACATTATTCAGGTAGAAACAGCCATATCAGCTCTGAGGAATGCTCAGGTGATTCGGAGATATGTTTGATTGACAGTGATGGATGCAAAATCCTGCAGATTCTTGTGTCTACAGCAAACAAACTGGAAAACAGAGAGTGATGCTCTCTCTTTTGATAATCTGGGTTGATGATTTGATTATTGCTTCATGTAGCAATGAGTTACTGGAAGTCAAAGAAGCAGCATACAGTTGCTTTGTCCACATGCGAAGCGGAACATGTGGCACTAGCTGTAACCACACAAGAAAGTCTCTACCTTGTACAACTGATGAATGGGGATGTCAGTATGCGCCGGTAAAAATCTTTGAGGATAACCAAGGTGCAATTGCCCTTTCCAAAAACCCTGTTTGTTGACAGAAATGTAAACATGTTGAGGTTAGGTACCACCTTATTCGATCAGCAATCAGTGAAGATAAAATAACAGAACTGAGTACTGTCCAACAACAAAAATGGTTGCGGATGTGACAACTAAACCAGTGACAAAGTATAAGATAGAAAAACCTGAACGCTTTATGTTTGCAAGATAAATTTCATTGATAGGGGATATAACTGTATGTTACATTGCAAATAGGCCTGTAGAGAATGAGAGCCAGTGGGAGTATTGGAAGTTCTGTTCAGTGTGCTCTCATGTTGGTTACGTATTGACCACATGACCTTTATATGCGATGTGTTCTGATGAAGCACATATGTAAATAAATGTTCTTCTCTTGTCCCGTCCTGGGTGTGTCCCCTTCCCCCTCTGGCCTTACACCCTTTGTTACCGGGTAGGCTCCGGTTCCCCGCAACCCTGTATGGGACAAGCAGTTCAGCAAATGTGTGTGTGTGTGTGTGTGTTGTTCTCTTCCGGTTTAAAGAAACCGATGGTGTGAGCATGTATTTTGTTACCTCCATTAGTTGTGATTAATTTAGTATTTCTCTAAGGCATAGATGGCTGTGCCAACATTTACATTTACATTTATTCATTTAGCAGATGCTTTTGTCCAAAGCGACGTACATATCAACAAAAGTACAATTTACGCATTACATTAAGAGAAGAAGACATAGCTGCAGACATGAAAATCTCAAGCAAATCTAGTTTGTTCCCTACCACTTGCTGTACCAAGGTTCATCGTTCGAGAAGGTGCATAAGACACAGGATAGACAAATCCCCATACCCTCCCACCAATTTTGTTTTTTTTTTCTTTTTTTTTTTTTAAAATATGAGATACACAAATGAGTAGTACAATACTTAAGTAATGGCTGAATAAAGGTTGTATCTGGGGATGCTTCTGGAGTTATGATGCGTGGACAGTTACACCATAGATGAGCTGGAGAGATCCTGGGCGAAGTGGATCTGGAAAAAGGTGGGTTTTCAGACTCTTCTTGAAAATAGAGTTTCTGCAGTTCTGAATGACAGAAGAAGGTCTTTCCACCGAAATGGACCCAGAAACGAGAACCTCCGAGCTTTGCCTTTCGTGTGCGGGACCACCAAACGAGCAGAAGTAGATGAGCGAAGGAGCCTGGCTGGGGTGTACCGGTTGATTAAGTCTTGTAAATAGCTGGGAGCAGTTCTATTGATACATTTGTACACAGTAACCAGGGTTTTGAATCTTTCTCATAATATTCGTAGGAGCCGTCCTTTCCTCACTACTGACTCCACCCAACTACTTGTCCAGGCCATGGTAACTTCCCGTCTGGACTACTGCAACTCTCTCCTGTGTGACCTTTACTGCCATCAAACCCCTGCAGCTATTACAGAATGCTGCTGCACGAGTTGTGTTTGATTTGCCAAAGCGTTCCCATGTATCTCCTCTACTCACTTCTCTGCACTGGCTTCCTATAGCTGCCCAAATCAAATTCAAGACCCTGGTTATTGTCTACTGCTACAGCCCAACCAGACCCCTTCGCTCATCTACTTCTGCTCACTTGGTGGTCCTGCGCACGAAAGGTAAAGCATGGAGGTAAGATAAGATAAGATAAGACTTTATTGTCTGTTTCCACAGGAATTTGTCTTGCTTCTCCAGCTCAGCAATCCATCCCTCTTATTACATCACAAAAACACAAAAAAAACATAAACAACTTGTCATAATCCCAAAAACAGTAAAAGCCATTACATAAAATCAAATACAAATCCTCAAAAACAGCATGGAAATCTGAATTTGCATTTTTAGTGCAAGTACATCAGTCCGTATATAAACAGTCTATGAGATGTATGTGTACCTGTGTGTATATATGTATGTGTATATGTGTGTATATATGCATGAAGAAGAAGTAGAGTCACCTCCTTAACCTACCTTGTTGGTTCAATAGTGTGATGGAGTGAGGAATAAAGGAGTGTTTGTACTTATTCCTCTTGCAATCTGGCACCCTAAAGCGCCTCCCAGAGGGCAGAAGCTGGTACTCCTCATGTAAAACATGAAATGATCTGAACTGATCTTCTCCGCCAGTCTAAAGGTGTGCTTGATGCAACTATCTAGGAAAGAATTTTCCACGCAATGACCCACCACCTTTGAACAGATATTCAGGAGTCTTAAAATTCTGCTTTTCAGCTGAACCGAGAGGCCACAGAACCAGACCGGGCCTCCATATATCAAAGTCCTGCAAATTGTGGAGCAGAAGAATAAAGAAAGAATCTCCCAACTGACTCCAAAACATCTAAGTCTTCTCAGAAAGTAGATTCTCTGTTGGACCTTATTACATATATAATCCATATGATATGACCAAGGTAAAGCATTATCCACATACACTCCCAAATATTTGAAGGATGAGGACTGCTTTATAGATTTATTGTAAATGATGACTGGGGCTGATGTGAGCTGTGTGGATCCAAAAATAATTTCCTCTGTTTTAGTGGAATTTAAAATGAGGGCATTCTGATTACACCATTGGACCACTATGTTCACACTATCAAAATAGAAGTCTGGCTTCTCCCCCTCAGTCATCAATGCTACCAGTGCTGTCTCATCAGAAAATTTAATGAGATAATGATTAGGCGTACTAATGACACAATCATTAGTGTAAATAGTGAATAACAATGGTAAGCTGACACAACCTTGAGGAGTGCCAGTACTTGTTATAAGCAGAGGGGAATATGTGTTATTAATTTTAACCAACTGTTGTCTGTTAGTGAGGAAAGAACTGTACCAGTGAATGAGACATGAATTTATCTCCAACTGATACATTTTGGAAAACAACAAGTCTGGTTTGATTGTATTTAATGCCAAAGAAAAGTCAATAAACAATACTCTAGCATAAGGTTTACTTTTTGATGTGTCCAGGTGCTTTAAAACAAAGTGCATAAGAGTAGCTACTGCATCTTCAGTGCTGCTCTCACGCTTGTAAGCAAACTGGTAGGGATCTAATTTATCCTGAATAGACTGAAAGACCAAATGGGAGATGATTTTTTCCAAAGATTTCATTAATACAGAGGTAAGTGCTACAGGTCGATAATCGTTACACTCTTTGGAACATATTTTCTTAGGAAGTGGGATTATGTAGGAAGTTTTATATGCATCCAGCAATGGGCTGCCACACAGGGGCGAGCTCCTCACTGTAGTTCTTCAAAACAAAGGCCCCGATTTTGTTGGGGCTGGTGGACTTATGTGCATTAAGACGTCTAAATGCGTTGGCCACCTGTCCTACTGAAATTTCCACTCCCTCATCAGGCCCTATAAGTACTGATCTCAGCACATCACTGCAGCTCTCTACAGTCCCAGAAGTCTCGAACCTGGTAAAAAAACGTATTCAACTCTACAGCAAAGGCTACCTCATTGTTTGTTACCAATGACTTCTGTTGTTTACTGGGCATACCTGCCATGCTTTTCATTGTCTCCCACATTTCTCTGGGATTATTAGCCTTAAAAGACTCTTCTAGATATCTCTTATAAATATCCTTTGCCTTCCTGATTTTATCTCTCACTTCCTTGCCCCTCTTCTGCAGCTCCAATTTATCCTTATTTTTAAAGGCTATTTTCCTCTGATTCATTATACGTTTAATGTCTTTGGTTATGTAGAATTTATTACTAGGACACACTTTAATTGATTTTGTGGGAATAATAGACTCAGCACAAAAATTAATATAATCACTTGTAACAGCATGCTGAGTCCAAAGTGCCCTCCCTCAGCACCTCCCAGTCAGTACAGTCAAAACAGGCTCCCAAAGCCTCTTTGCGGTCCTGTGTCCAGTGTCTTACCACCCTATTCAAAGGTTTATTACTTCTTAGTTTGGTCCAATAAGTTGGAATAAGATGCACCACATTATGATCAGAGTTGGCTATTGGTGGTTTGCTTTTGGAATGATAGGCATTACTAATGTTTATGTAGCATTTGTCCAATATATTATCCTTCCTCGTTCCACATTTTACAACCTGTTGAAATCCTGGCAAAGTTTTCTCCAGGTTGCAGAAGTTAAAATCACCAAGAACAACGGTGGGGGAATCAAAAAATTGTTGTTCTAAATTGCACACACTGTCCGCTATTAAGGCTGCAGCCCGATGCACTTTGCCGCTTATTGGAACATAAACAACAAACAGCAGGATGCAACCAAATTCCTACGGGAGGAAGAATGGTCTCAACCCAATGCCCAGCAGGTTCTCGGTTTTGGCTCCGTTGTGGTGGAATGACCTTCCCCTCCCACTCAGAACTGCAGGAACTCTGTCCACATTGAAGAAGGTTCTGAAAACTCACCTTTTCCAGATGCATTTCACCCAATATGTCTCCAGCTTATGTACGGTGTAAATGTTCATCCACCGTAACTTCATGAGAATCCCCAGATAAGCCTTTATTCAGCCACTACACCGGCATTATATGTGACTGTTTGTGTGATTGTCTGAGGCACCATGCACCCGGCGTGCTTGGTTTTTAATAATAAAAGCTCGCATTTTATTTAAGGACTTAAACGTGCAGACTTTGCAGTACATTTATAATACACAGCGCAGTACACAGCAGCTTAAATGGAGCCTCTGCGCTCGCCTGCTTTGAAACCCGACCGCCTTGAAACTCGTACTGATCGGACCTGGCCAAGCACGCTGAGGCACCACGCACCCGGCGTGCTTGGTTTTATAATAAAAGATCGCATTTTATTTAAGGACTTAAACGTGCAGACTTTGCGGTGCATTTATAATACACAGCGCAGTACACAGCAGCTTAAATGGAGCCTCTGCGCTCGCCTGCCTTGAAACCCGACCGCCTTGAAACTCGTACTGATCGGACCTGGCCAGGCACGCTGAGGCACCACGCCCCCAGCGCGCTGTGAATGGATTTCTTAATGAAAGTTCACTGTTCATTTAAGATCTTAAACGTGTAGACTTTGCAGTACATTCATAATACACAGCGCAGTACACAGCAACTAAAATGGAGCCTCTGCGCTCGCCTGCTTTGAAACCCGACCGCCTTGAAACTCGTACTGATCGGACCTGGCCAAGCACGCTGAGGCACCACGCACCCGGCGTGCTTGGTTTTTAATAATAAAAGCTCGCATTTTACTTAAGGACTTAAACGTGCAGACTTTGCAGTGCATTTATAATACACAGCGCAGTACACAGCAGCTTAAATGGAGCCTCTGCGCTCGCCTGCCTTGGAACCCGACCGCCTTGAAACTCGTACTGCTCGGACCTGGCCAGGCACGCTGAGGCACCACGCCCCCAGCGCGCTGTGAATGGATTTCTTAATGAAAGTTCACTGTTTATTTAAGATCTTAAACGTGTAGACTTTGCAGTACATTTATAATACACAGCGCAGTACACAGCAGCTTAAATGGAGCCTCTGCGCTCGCCTGCTTTGAAACCCGACCGCCTTGAAACTCGTACTGATCGGAGCTGGCCAAGCACGCTGAGGCACCACGGACCCGGCGTGCTTGGTTTTGAATAATAAAAGCTCCCATTTTATTTAAGGACTTAAACGTGCAGACTTTGCAGTGCATTTATAATACACAGCGCAGTACACAGCAGCTTAAATGGAGCCTCTGCGCTCGCCTGCCTTGGAACCCGACCGCCTTGAAACTCGTACTGATCGGAGCTGGCCAAGCACGCTGAGGCACCACGCACCCGGCGTGCTTGGTTTTTAATAATAAAAGCTCGCATTTTATTTAAGGACTTAAACGTGCAGACTTTGCAGTACATTCATAATACACAGCGCAGTACACAGCAACTAAAATGGAGCCTCTGCGCTCGCCTGCTTTGAAACCCGACCGCCTTGAAACTCGTACTGATCGGACCTGGCCAAGCACGCTGAGGCACCACGCACCCGGCGTGCTTGGTTTTTAATAATAAAAGCTCGCATTTAATTTAAGGACTTAAACGTGCAGACTTTGCAGTGCATTTATAATACACAGCGCAGTACACAGCAGCTTAAATGGAGCCTCTGCGCTCGCCTGCTTTGAAACCCGACCGCCTTGAAACTCGTACTGCTCGGACCTGGCCACGCTTGCTGAGGCACCACGCCCCCAGTGCGCTGTGAATGGATTTCTTAATGAAAGTTCACTGTTTATTTAAGATCTTAAACGTGTAGACTTTGCAGTACATTCATAATACACAGCGCAGTACACAGCAACTAAAATGGAGCCTCTGCGCTCTCCTACCTTGAAACCCGACCGCTTTGAAACTCGTACTGATCGCACCTGGCCAAGCACGCTGAGGCACCACGCACCCGGCGTGCTTGGTTTTTAATAATAAAAGTTCACCTTTTATTTAAGGACTTAAACGTGCAGACTTTGCAGTGCATTTATAATACACAGCGCAGTACACAGCAGCTTAAATGGAGCCTCTGCGCTCGCCTGCCTTGGAACCCGACCGCCTTGAAACTCGTACTGCTCGGACCTGGCCAGGCACGCTGAGGCACCACGCACCCGGCGTGCTTGGTTTTTAATAATAAAAGCTCGCATTTTATTTAAGAACTTAAACGTGCAGAGTTTGCAGTACATTCATAATACACAGCGCAGTACACAGCAACTAAAATGGAGCCTCTGCGCTCGCCTGCCTTGAAACCCGACCGCCTTGAAACTCGTACTGATCGGACCTGGCCAAGCACGCTGAGGCACCACGCACCCGGCGTGCTTGGATTTCTTAATAAAAGTTCACCTTTTATTTAAGGACTTAAACGTGTATACTTTGCAGTACATTTATAATACACAGCACCGTAAATGGCAACTTAAATGGAGCCTCTGCGCTCGCCTGCTTTGAAACCCGACCGTCTTGAAACTCGTACTGATCGGACCTGGCCACGCCCCTGAGGCACCACGCACCCGGCGTGCTTGGATTTCTTAATAAAAGTTCACCTTTTATTTAAGGACTTAAACGTGTATACTTTGCAGTACATTTATAATACACAGCACCGTAAATGGCAACTTAAATGGAGCCTCTGCGCTCGCCTGCTTTGAAACCCGACCGTCTTGAAACTCGTACTGATCGGAGCTGGCCACGCCTTGCTGAGGCACCACGCACCCGGCGTGCTTGGATTTCTTAATAAAAGTTCACCTTTTATTTAAGGACTTAAACGTGTATACTTTGCAGTACATTTATAATACACAGCACCGTAAAGTAGCACCTTAAATGGAGCCTCTGCGCTCGCCTGCTTTGAAACCCGACCGTCTTGAAACTCGTACTGATCGGAGCTGGCCACGCTTGCTGAGGCACCACGCACCCGGCGTGCTTGGATTTCTTAATAAAAGTTCACCTTTTATTTAAGGACTTAAACGTGTATACTTTGCAGTACATTTATAATACACAGCACCGTAAATGGCAACTTAAATGGAGCCTCTGCGCTCGCCTGCTTTGAAACCCGACCGTCTTGAAACTCGTACTGATCGGACCTGGCCACGCTTGCTGAGGCACCACGCACCCGGCGTGCTTGGATTTCTTAATAAAAGTTCACCTTTTATTTAAGGACTTAAACGTGTATACTTTGCAGTACATTTATAATACACAGCACCGTAAATGGCAACTTAAATGGAGCCTCTGCGCTCGCCTGCTTTGAAACCCGACCGTCTTGAAACTCGTACTGATCGGACCTGGCCACGCTTGCTGAGGCACCACGCACCCGGCGTGCTTGGATTTCTTAATAAAAGTTCACCTTTTATTTAAGGACTTAAACGTGTATACTTTGCAGTACATTTATAATACACAGCACCGTAAGTAGCACCTTAAATGGAGCCTCTGCGCTCGCCTGCTTTGAAACCCGACCGTCTTGAAACTCGTACTCATCGGAGCTGGCCACGCTTGCTGAGGCACCACGCACCCGGCGTGCTTGGATTTCTTAATAAAAGTTCACCTTTTATTTAAGGACTTAAACGTGTATACTTTGCAGTACATTTATAATACACAGCACCGAACGTAGCACCTTAAATGGAGCCTCTGCGCTCGCCTGCTTTGAAACCCGACCGTCTTGAAACTCGTACTGATCGGAGCTGGCCACGCTTGCTGAGGCACCACGCACCCGGCGTGCTTGGATTTCTTAATAAAAGTTCACCTTTTATTTAAGGACTTAAACGTGTATACTTTGCAGTACATTTATAATACACAGCACCGTAAATGGCAACTTAAATGGAGCCTCTGCGCTCGCCTGCTTTGAAACCCTGACCGTCTTGAAACTCGTACTGATCGGACCTGGCCACGCTTGCTGAGGCACCACGCACCCGGCGTGCTTGGATTTCTTAATAAAAGTTCACCTTTTATTTAAGGACTTAAACGTGTATACTTTGCAGTACATTTATAATACACAGCACCGTAAATGGCAACTTAAATGGAGCCTCTGCGCTCGCCTGCTTTGAAACCCGACCGTCTTGAAACTCGTACTGATCGGACCTGGCCACGCCCCCTGAGGCACCACGCACCCGGCGTGCTTGGATTTCTTAATAAAAGTTCACCTTTTATTTAAGGACTTAAACGTGTATACTTTGCAGTACATTTATAATACACAGCACCGTACGTAGCACCTTAAATGGAGCCTCTGCGCTCGCCTGCTTTGAAACCCGACCGTCTTGAAACTCGTACTGATCGGAGCTGGCCACGCTTGCTGAGGCACCACGCACCCGGCGTGCTTGGATTTCTTAATAAAAGTTCACCTTTTATTTAAGGACTTAAACGTGTATACTTTGCAGTACATTTATAATACACAGCACCGTAAGTAGGCAACTTAAATGGAGCCTCTGCGCTCGCCTGCTTTGAAACCCGACCGTCTTGAAACTCGTACTGATCGGACCTGGCCACGCTTGCTGAGGCACCACGCACCCGGCGTGCTTGGATTTCTTAATAAAAGTTCACCTTTTATTTAAGGACTTAAACGTGTATACTTTGCAGTACATTTATAATACACAGCACCGTAAATGGCAACTTAAATGGAGCCTCTGCGCTCGCCTGCTTTGAAACCCGACCGTCTTGAAACTCGTACTGATCGGACCTGGCCACGCTTGCTGAGGCACCACGCACCCGGCGTGCTTGGATTTCTTAATAAAAGTTCACCTTTTATTTAAGGACTTAAACGTGTATACTTTGCAGTACATTTATAATACACAGCACCGTACGTAGCACCTTAAATGGAGCCTCTGCGCTCGCCTGCTTTGAAACCCGACCGTCTTGAAACTCGTACTGATCGGAGCTGGCCACGCTTGCTGAGGCACCACGCACCCGGCGTGCTTGGATTTCTTAATAAAAGTTCACCTTTTATTTAAGGACTTAAACGTGTATACTTTGCAGTACATTTATAATACACAGCACCGTAAAGTAGCACCTTAAATGGAGCCTCTGCGCTCGCCTGCTTTGAAACCCGACCGTCTTGAAACTCGTACTGATCGGAGCTGGCCACGCTTGCTGAGGCACCACGCACCCGGCGTGCTTGGATTTCTTAATAAAAGTTCACCTTTTATTTAAGGACTTAAACGTGTATACTTTGCAGTACATTTATAATACACAGCACCGTAAATGGCAACTTAAATGGAGCCTCTGCGCTCGCCTGCTTTGAAACCCGACCGTCTTGAAACTCGTACTGATCGGACCTGGCCACGCTTGCTGAGGCACCACGCACCCGGCGTGCTTGGATTTCTTAATAAAAGTTCACCTTTTATTTAAGGACTTAAACGTGTATACTTTGCAGTACATTTATAATACACAGCACCGTAAATGGCAACTTAAATGGAGCCTCTGCGCTCGCCTGCTTTGAAACCCGACCGTCTTGAAACTCGTACTGATCGGACCTGGCCACGCCCCCTGAGGCACCACGCACCCGGCGTGCTTGGATTTCTTAATAAAAGTTCACCTTTTATTTAAGGACTTAAACGTGTATACTTTGCAGTACATTTATAATACACAGCACCGTAAATGGCAACTTAAATGGAGCCTCTGCGCTCGCCTGCTTTGAAACCCGACCGTCTTGAAACTCGTACTGATCGGACCTGGCCACGCTTGCTGAGGCACCACGCACCCGGCGTGCTTGGATTTCTTAATAAAAGTTCACCTTTTATTTAAGGACTTAAACGTGTATACTTTGCAGTACATTTATAATACACAGCACCGTAAGTAGCACTTAAATGGAGCCTCTGCGCTCGCCTGCTTTGAAACCCGACCGTCTTGAAACTCGTACTGATCGGACCTGGCCACGCTTGCTGAGGCACCACGCACCCGGCGTGCTTGGATTTCTTAATAAAAGTTCACCTTTTATTTAAGGACTTAAACGTGTATACTTTGCAGTACATTTATAATACACAGCACCGTACGTAGCACCTTAAATGGAGCCTCTGCGCTCGCCTGCTTTGAAACCCGACCGTCTTGAAACTCGTACTGATCGGAGCTGGCCACGCTTGCTGAGGCACCACGCACCCGGCGTGCTTGGATTTCTTAATAAAAGTTCACCTTTTATTTAAGGACTTAAACGTGTATACTTTGCAGTACATTTATAATACACAGCACCGTACATAGCACCTTAATGGAGCCTCTGCGCTCGCCTGCTTTGAAACCCGACCGTCTTGAAACTCGTACTGATCGGAGCTGGCCACGCTTGCTGAGGCACCACGCCCCCAGTGCGCTGTGAATGGATTTCTTAATGAAAGTTCACTGTTTATTTAAGATCTTAAACGTGTAGACTTTGCAGTACATTCATAATACACAGCGCAGTACACAGCAACTAAAATGGAGCCTCTGCGCTCTCCTACCTTGAAACCCGACCGCTTTGAAACTCGTACTGATCGCACCTGGCCAAGCACGCTGAGGCACCACGCACCCGGCGTGCTTGGTTTTTAATAATAAAAGTTCACCTTTTATTTAAGGACTTAAACGTGCAGACTTTGCAGTGCATTTATAATACACAGCGCAGTACACAGCAGCTTAAATGGAGCCTCTGCGCTCGCCTGCCTTGGAACCCGACCGCCTTGAAACTCGTACTGCTCGGACCTGGCCAGGCACGCTGAGGCACCACGCACCCGGCGTGCTTGGTTTTTAATAATAAAAGCTCGCATTTTATTTAAGAACTTAAACGTGCAGAGTTTGCAGTACATTCATAATACACAGCGCAGTACACAGCAACTAAAATGGAGCCTCTGCGCTCGCCTGCCTTGAAACCCGACCGCCTTGAAACTCGTACTGATCGGACCTGGCCAAGCACGCTGAGGCACCACGCACCCGGCGTGCTTGGTTTTTATAATGAAAGCTCGCATTTTATCTAAGGACTTAAACGTGCAGACTTTGCGGTGCATTTATAATACACAGCGCAGTACACAGCAGCTTAAATGGAGCCTCTGCACTCGCCTGCTTTGAAACTCGACCGCCTTGAAACTCGTACTGCTCGGACCTGGCCAGGCACACTGAGGCACCACGCACCCAGCGCGCTGTGAATGGATTTCTTAATGAAAGTTCACTGTTTATTTAAGATCTTAAACGTGTAGACTTTGCAGTACATTCATAATACACAGCGCAGTACACAGCAACTAAAATGGAGCCCCTGCGCTCGCCTGCCTTGGAACCCGACCGCCTTGAAACTCTACTGATCGGACCTGGCCAAGCACGCTGAGGCACCACGCACCCGGCGTGCTTGGTTTTTATAATAAAAGCTCGCATTTTATTTAAGGACTTAAACGTGCAGACTTTGCAGTACATTTATAATACACAGCGCAGTACACAGCACTTAAATGGAGCCTCTGCGCTCGCCTGCCTTGAAACCCGACCGCCTTGAAACTCGTACTGCTCGGACCTGGCCAAGCACGCTGAGGCACCACGCACCCGGCGTGCTTGGTTTTAATAAAAGCTTCAGCCTTTAATTAAGGACTTAAACGTGTATACTTTGCAGTACATTTATAATACACAGCAGCAGTACGTAGCACGTAAATGGAGCCTCTGCGCTCGCCTGCCTTGAAACCCGACCGTCTTGAAACTCGTACTGCTCGGACCTGGCCACGCTTGCTGAGGCACCACGCCCCGCGCGCTGCTATGGATTTCTTAATGAAACCTCACGTTTTATTTAAGATCTTAAACGTGCATTCTTTGCAATACATTCATAATACACAGCGCAGTACACAGCAACTAAAATGGAGCCTCTGCGCTCGCCTGCCTTGAAACCCGACCGTCTTGAAACTCGTACTGATCGGACCTGGCCAAGCTTGCTGAGGCACCACGCACCCGGCGTGCTTGGATTTCTTAATAAAAGTTCACCTTTTATTTAAGGACTTAAACGTGTATACTTTGCAGTACATTTATAATACACAGCACCGTAAATGGCAACTTAAATGGAGCCTCTGCGCTCGCCTGCTTTGAAACCCGACCGTCTTGAAACTCGTACTGATCGGACCTGGCCACGCTTGCTGAGGCACCACGCACCCGGCGTGCTTGGATTTCTTAATAAAAGTTCACCTTTTATTTAAGGACTTAAACGTGTATACTTTGCAGTACATTTATAATACACAGCACCGTACGTAGCACTTTAAATGGAGCCTCTGCGCTCGCCTGCTTTGAAACCCGACCGTCTTGAAACTCGTACTGATCGGACCTGGCCACGCTTGCTGAGGCACCACGCACCCGGCGTGCTTGGATTTCTTAATAAAAGTTCACCTTTTATTTAAGGACTTAAACGTGTATACTTTGCAGTACATTTATAATACACAGCACCGTAATAGCAACTTAAATGGAGCCTCTGCGCTCGCCTGCTTTGAAACCCGACCGTCTTGAAACTCGTACTGATCGGAGCTGGCCACGCTTGCTGAGGCACCACGCACCCGGCGTGCTTGGATTTCTTAATAAAAGTTCACCTTTTATTTAAGGACTTAAACGTGTATACTTTGCAGTACATTTATAATACACAGCACCGTAAATGGCAACTTAAATGGAGCCTCTGCGCTCGCCTGCTTTGAAACCCGACCGTCTTGAAACTCGTACTGATCGGAGCCTGGCCACGCTTGCTGAGGCACCACGCACCCGGCGTGCTTGGATTTCTTATAAAAGTTCACCTTTTATTTAAGGACTTAAACGTGTATACTTTGCAGTACATTTATAATACACAGCACGTACGTAGCACTTAAATGGAGCCTCTGCGCTCGCCTGCTTTGAAACCCGACCGTCTTGAAACTCGTACTGATCGACCTGGCCACGCCTGCTGAGGCACCACGCACCCGGCGTGCTTGGATTTCTTAATAAAAGTTCACCTTTTATTTAAGGACTTAAACGTGTATACTTTGCAGTACATTTATAATACACAGCACCGTACGTAGCACCGTTAAATGGAGCCTCTGCGCTCGCCTGCTTTGAAACCCGACCGTCTTGAAACTCGTACTGCTCGGACCTGGCCAGGCACGCTGAGGCACCACGCACCCGGCGTGCTTGGTTTTTAATAATAAAAGCTCGCATTTTATTTAAGAACTTAAAAGTGCAGAGTTTGCAGTACATTCATAATACACAGCGCAGTACACAGCAACTAAAATGGAGCCTCTGCGCTCGCCTGCCTTGAAACCCGACCGCCTTGAAACTCGTACTGATCGGACCTGGCCAAGCACGCTGAGGCACCACGCACCCGGCGTGCTTGGTTTTTATAATGAAAGCTCGCATTTTATCTAAGGACTTAAACGTGCAGACTTTGCGGTGCATTTATAATACACAGCGCAGTACACAGCAGCTTAAATGGAGCCTCTGCGCTCGCCTGCCTTGGAACCCGACCGCCTTGAAACTCGTACTGCTCGGACCTGGCCAGGCACGCTGAGGCACCATGCCCCCAGCGCGCTGTGAATGGATTTCTTAATGAAAGTTCACTGTTTATTTAAGATCTTAAACGTGTAGACTTTGCAGTACATTTATAATACACAGTGCAGTACACAGCAGCTTAAATGGAGCCTCTGCACTCGCCTGCTTTGAAACTCGACCGCCTTGAAACTCGTACTGCTCGGACCTGGCCAGGCACACTGAGGCACCACGCACCCAGCGCGCTGTGAATGGATTTCTTAATGAAAGTTCACTGTTTATTTAAGATCTTAAACGTGTAGACTTTGCAGTACATTCATAATACACAGCGCAGTACACAGCAACTAAATGGAGCCCCTGCGCTCGCCTGCCTTGGAACCCGACCGCCTTGAAACTCGTACTGATCGGACCTGGCCAAGCACGCTGAGGCACCACGCACCCGGCGTGCTTGGTTTTTAATAATAAAAGCTCGCATTTAATTTAAGGACTTAAACGTGCAGACTTTGCAGTACATTCATAATACACAGCGCAGTACACAGCAACTAAAATGGAGCCTCTGCGCTCGCCTGCCTTGAAACCCGACCGCCTTGAAACTCGTACTGCTCGGACCTGG